>NC_061866.1:44139869-44448619 GCF_907164915.1 Impatiens glandulifera | reverse complement strand
TGTAAAAAGGAAGAAGATTATTATAATAACACTGATACATTGTGAAGGAATCGCGTCCAGAATTTGATATTCATGAATATGGCGAGAGAGTTTTAGACAAGCTATCCTCACAAGCAGGAGAGAAACCTGTATTATCATATGGGGATATTGTCAGAGGACAAGAGAAGCACGAGGTTGCTCGAACGTTTTCTGCACTTCTACAATTGGTAATTATTTATTGTCCTAATTGAAATCAGAATTAGAAATCATAGAATTACAATTCCTAAGCAGAAAGGGTGAAATTGAAATTAGAAAGTCATATATATTTCAATTCCAATCCTTATTTTAAATCATCAAACAATCAATAATCAAATCTCAGTAACACAACATTCTTCCAATCCCCTCATTGTTTGTTTATATAGTAAACTTCAAAATGATTTAAAACCTGTACATTTTCTTCCATTCTTCACTTGTTTGAATTCGGAGTAACCAAAATTAGTCAATAGTTATTTTCTCCTCCCCTTTCCCATTTTCCATTTGCTGCTTCTGCTTATTGTTTGATTATAACCACAAATTTCAGGTAAATAATAGAAATGTTGATCTAGAGAAGAATGCTGGATCCGTCTGCTATGAAGCTGCAAATCCATTCCATGTGCGCCTCATTAGCCATGTCAAGAAACAGGTAGTGCTTCCATCATCAAAGAAAAAGAAGAGGATAAATTCTCCAATACAGAAAAGAGCTTCCAAAGATGACAATAGTAAATTGTCTGCAAAGGGGAAAAATCCAGCAGTCAGTTCGACTCCTTCAGAAGCAAACTGCAATTTTGCAGTAAATTTAGAAAAACCAAATGGTATTAGATGCACACCCGATAGCAAAAGAAGGCGTAAATCGCGACATGTTCAACCGATGGACATGACATGACATGACGACCCATTTAGCAAGAAAGGTTAGGCTCTTCTGTCTCTTTCTTTATTAACACTAATCATTTGTGTCAGCACTAATGTATTTAGGAGACTTACCTGCACCCTTTTTACCATATGATGATTTGTAACATGATTTAGTTGTACTAGGGTATGTATGCCTATTAACAATCATTGACAAAATATTTGTAAATCTGGTTTTGTTCATCTTCTTGTAAATCTGGTTTAGGAGACTTATTTATTATTAGTTGCTTGTTATAGCAATGACAAATTTAAATGCAGGAATTATTATATTGTACTATCTTATTAATCTTCCATTTACTCAACGATGCTTCCATTTGAAAATTGAGTAATCTTTTAAGAAGTAAAATTATACGCTAATTTGTCTTAATTACATACAAAATGCTTGAAATATGAATTCGAAGAGATTTATCGACTATTATCCAAAATATTATCAAACTTGTTGGCTAGTTATAAGATATTATGATCCAATATATTAAGGTCATTGATGTTTAATAACCGAATTCACGAGACTTGGCACTCTTGATTTGGTCATCCTATTGCCATAGTTGTTTCTCGGAGACTTGGATTATACACCGACTCAATCAGATCGGAAATCGGCCTGAGATATAAGGTTTATTAAAACAATCAAACTAATTTGATTCATACTAAATCTATTAATTCAATTTGATAAGTTATGATATAAGAAATTTCTGATATATGAATTAACTTGTTTTTGGTTTTTGTTTAATAAGAAATTATTATTATATTGGTATTTTTTAATTAATTTTATTTGTTTAATAATAAAGTTGACTAAAATTATTTTATAAATATTGAATATGAATTATTTAATTTATATGATTGATAAATGAGTATGAATTATTGAATTTATATTTAATCCGCTAAATATACAAGAGATTACAATTGGAAATAAAATAAAAATGATTGTTTAATTTTATTTAATATTGTTTTGTTCGATCTGAAAGAAGGAATAAAGTATTATCTTAGCTAGTTGTATATTAATTTATTAAAAATGAGAATAATAAATAAAATATTAAAAAGAAACAGACGTGAATGCATTATTATTGTTGAGAAAGAGTAAAGGAGACATTTGCGTGTGGCGGCTGTCTTCATTCCGAAAAATGTCAATGCCCCCCTCAAACAATAGCCATCAATGTTTTTTCAATTTTGCATTTTGACCCTCCATCTTTTTATAACAACAAAAAATAACCGATAGAAATATGTTATGACCGACTCAAACCAGTTGTTTTTTGTTTCATGTAATATCATTTTGGAGAAAAGAGCTACCATTTTAATTTAATTTATGTATATCATTCAATAATAAAAGTTAAAATTGAAACTTTTTATCATTTATCAATAAATTCTTAAACTTAAAACTTTTTATCATTTATTAATAAATTCTTTAAATTGATATAAATTTATTTTTAAATAAGATAATAAATATAAAAAGTTTACTTAATATTATATTATTATATAAAATTAATTTATAAACATAAAAGAACCTTAAATTAAAATAAGTGGAGATAAAAAAAACTTTTTAAGTTATGTTCACTGTTTTTTCAAATAAACACTAATAATTATTCAAATAATTAAAAATAATTCTTATTTTTTTATTTATCTATCAAATTATTTAATTTATTAATAAAATATTAAAATAATCATTATTTTAAATTATTATTTTATATTTTATTTATATATATTAATATATTATAAGTATTTTTACTTAAAAAATAAAATAAAATAAAAAATATTTCTATCTTTCTCAAGGAACAATAATTTTTATCCAATTAATTAAAAATAAATAGTTTATAAATATAATTCATTTTATTCTTTTACAATTTTATAAAATCAAATTAATTTAATATAAAATTTAAAAAACTGAAACACCAATATTTTAACTTTTCTTAGTTTAGAATAAAGATGATTTTGGAATTTTCCTTTTTCCTGAATTTCACATGTGACGGCTAATAGACAGTTTTTCTTTTTATAATTATTATTTTATTTTACGAAGCTAAAAAGTTAATAATTACAACAAATAAAGATTTCTCTAAAGTTTACTTTATCTTCTTCTTCGCCAAATAATAATTAAAAAAAAACAAAAAAAAACAGGATAAGGATACTATGTACAAGTTAATGACTCGCCAAGTATACATCAATACCAATCACATAGTGCCACGTGTAATATACTCAATTTTTTACCTAGGAGTCTGACTCACTATAAGTTGATGAGTCGACTCGTCCGAACCTCGCTCAACATCAGCCTCGTTACCTACCGAACCTTTTCTATTCATACTCAACATTCTCCTGAACGAACGTAACCGACTCGCCGGCGATTTAAACCCCTGACTCGCCGGCGAACTCGTTCCGACTTCCTCTTCCAACTCGTTACTCCTTGACACATTAATCGACAATTCAATTGTTTTTCTCCGATCACTCAACGACGATGAAGCCATAGGCGGATCGGTTTCATCATGCACAAACGTAGAAGAACACAGATCTGAAATCGAATCGGTTACTACATCTGTTCTGTTTCTATCAGGCTCATCTACTACAGTAACAACCACCTCGTTTAAAGTTTCCGGCACCGATTCAACCGGCGATCGACAAAGCGGACAAGTAGAATGAGAATGAAACCACATATCAATACAATCAATATGAAAACTATGACTACATTTAGGCATAATACGACCTTTCTCTCCTTGTTCGAAATCAGATAAACAAACCGCGCATTCAAGTCCTTCTGGATGATCTTTTGAAGAATAGATGAAAACTGGAAGTGATTCGAGTACGGAAGGATCGAGGCCACGGAAACCGGAAACACCGGAGACGGCGGTTGGATTTCCGGTATCGACGTAGAAGACTAGATGCGTACGGCGACGAGCGCGGTTACGAGCTACGCGACGGCGAGTTCGAAGAAGGTACCAACGGGCGTATATGTGGAGACAAGCCATGAACATGACGATTCCGAAGAGGATAACGATTGCGCTTAACATGATTCTTCCGCTTAGAGCGTATGTTGTTGAAGGAAGTGTTCTTGGCTGAGGAACGGTATCGTTGTTATCCATGATTGACGAGAACGGAGGTTTTAGAGAGAGAAAGAAGGAGGAGAGAGAATTGGAATTTGGGATTTGGAAATTGGAAGTGACGATGGAGACTCTGACGAGAAGCGATAGATGGCGTCGAGATGAGAGGGAAAGTTCTTGTGAGTTTCGGTTTTTCTCTCTCTAACGTCATCTATGGAGAAAACGCGGGATAGAGATAATGACGAGTATGCCCTTTAATTATTTACAAAACTACTTTATTAACCTCATGGTGGTGGTGGATTAGTTGCTTCCATTTCTTTATTTTATTTTATTTTATTTTGAAAAAGGATAATAAATAAGACGCCACTAAACTTTAGGGTGAATTTTAAATATGCAAAAGTAAGGACATATAAGGTGATAGAATTTTACTTTTAGGACTTATGATTAATGTGATTTAAATGATTGATTATAATTATGAGGTGTTATGATTTTTTTAATAAAGAAATTATGTGTTATTAATTTTTCTTTTGACATTCAAATTAATCTTTTTTGTTTGTGTAATAAGTTAATTGATTTTAAAACATATGTTTTATAGTTAATTATGTTTGATTAACTTCACTAGTTTAAATTACAAAAGTGTTTTTTAAGAAATTATGTCATAAATTTTAATTTAAAACGTCTTAAATGATTGTAAAAAAATAAATGTGAGATGTAATGATAATTTTCTATATAAAAGAAAAAGTTAATTTGGTTTGATTAATAAGAAGATTTATATAGTTGAATATTAAATAAATTATCAAAAACATAGTTAGTCTCTCCTCTCCAAAATATTTACATGTTCGATAATAGGTTAGGTGACGTGTTTGTTATTTTTATAGAATGTCATTTTATTTGAGAATGAAAACAATTTGATTTATTTTTATTTCGTAATTTGGCTTGTCTAATTATGTTTAAACCATTTTTTTTTATTACATAGTGATAATTAATATACAAATTAATCTATGATGTTTCACTATCATTTCAAACACCTCCTAGACCAAATCAAATACACAACCAAAATATATTTTTATGAAACTTGGAAGAAGATGAAATCTAAAGGCCATTATTTAAGGATAACTCGTATTCCCATTGACAAAAAGGAGAAACTTTCAATGTGGAAGGACCACTCAAAATATTCCAACTCACACATGATTGTGTGTTGGTCCAACCATAAAATTCTTATATGTTGAAGATTATTTATTCATAATTTGCGGTTACCTTTATAATAGACCAATTGTTATTTGGTTGGGAATCATATTTGGTTATGAAAGAGACAAATCTCATTTTCTTAATTACTTATAATTAAAAGTCTCTTGGTTTTTATATTCTAGCTGCTATTAAGTATATTTGATCTTGGTTTTGAGACTATAAAATTTTGTTGTTTCCATCAACATTAGTCTCTAATTTAAAATTAAATAAATTAAATAAATTAGATATTAATAATTTTTTTAAAACAAAATAATTTTCTCAAAGTCACAAATATTTAAAAACTTTAGACCAACACATAAAAATTGGTATATAGACTATTTTTATTTATTATTTTGTATATTAAAATATAAATGAATTGACAATTTTATATAATAATTTAAAGTTTTAATAAGTTAATTAGGAATTTTAATATGTAAACTTTATAATTTATAAATTAATTAATGAATTTAAAAATAAAGTGTTAATTTCTTTCTATTTAATTTAATCATTTTGGGGCTAAAAGAATAATTAATTTAATTTATATTTAAATATAAATTATTATAAATTATTTTTAAATAATTTCAAATTTATTGATAATTTATTATCGACGAGAGGATGTAAGTTCTCGCCCTATTCTACTTTGAAATTATTTTTAATACTAAGTTATATTTGTTTGGTTTAAGTGAATTCTTGCACGTTGTATCATATTTAAAAAATATATATATTTTAATAAAATTATATAAAAAATATTTTTAATATTATATATGATAATATATGAAAATTTATATTACTATCCGACACACAATTACAAATCACCCGAATTCTAAATGCTATTTAACTACATTGATTTTCTATAACTTAAATTATTACTTCTACAAATGAAAATAAATAATTATAATATAAAAAAAAAAAGGAGTAGATGTGATTGTCAATACTAACCGAGGTTTAGGCTCTAATTTAAAAATTAATAATTTTTTAAAAACAAAATAAATTTCTCAAAATCACTTCTAGATAGCATTTTTAAAAACCTCTCACATAAAAATTGATATATAGACTATTTATGTTTTTATTTATTTTTTTGTATATTAAAATATTAATGAATTATTAGTTTAATTATTGGACAATTTTATATAATAATTTAAAGTTTTATAAGCTATTTGGGGATTTTAATAAGTTATATAAATAACTTTTTATTATATATGAAAATTTATATTATTATAAATAAATAAAATTTAACTCTTATAAAATTTGAAAAGATAATTGATTATGTTATATATTTATTTGTGTTTATAAGTTATGAGCAGAATCACAATAAAATCGAGATATAGTCGGGAACACAAATATCGTTCCATCATCATTGATCAATTATAGGTCAAACCAGAAAAAAAAAAAGCACACTTAACATAATAATCCAAATAAAAAATGTCATTGCAAATTATAATTTTCACATATACTTGTTATATATATATATTCTTATATTTTAATAATAATAAATTTTATTTTAATATATATTTATATTCTTTAAATATTTAAAAATCTTAACTATAATTAATTATTTAAATTATAACTAGAAAGGTTTTAATCTTCTTAAATTATTTTATTATATGTATAATATTTTCTAAATTTACTTATTTTCTTTTCTTCGTAGAAGGTCCGATAATCGGAACCAATATTTAGTATTAGAGCCTATTTGAAGAACATGTCGTCGACAAAAATCAACTAAAGATGCGGCGACAATAAAGATCGGAAGAAAATGGAATGTGACGCTCTCCTATCTGTTACTCACAAAGAGTAACTACTCGGTGTGGGTGTTGAATATGTGGGTAAACTTACAAGAACAAGGAGTGTGGGAAGCCGTGATGCTCGACGAGGTCGACAAACGGAAGGATAAGTCTATCGTCGTCATCTATCAAGCACTCTCTGATGACGTACTTCTCATGGTGGCCGAGAAGGATTCCGTCAAGAAAGTGTGGGAGATGCTAAAGACGATGCATGTTGGAGTGAAGAGAGTCAATGAGACAAAAATGTAAACCTTGAAGACACACTCCGAGACAATTCACGTGAAGAAGGAGGAGTCGGGGATTATTTCGCCATGAAATTGACATCCATCGTGACTATTATTCGCTCGTTGGGAGAGAACGTGGAGTAGAGCTTTGTCGTCAAGAAGTTTCTTAGAGTCATACCACAAAAATACATGCAGATCATTATCGCGATCAAGCAATTTGGTGACCTCAATAATATGACCATTGAGGAGATCATCGGTCGTCTCTAAGTCCATAAGGAGATACTTCGCAGCTATGGAGACTAAGAGAAAGAGAAGCACCTCTTGCTCACGCATGGTGAATGGATGTCACGAATGAAGAAAAATATAGAACCCAATTTTTCATTTGAATCGTCGAGTCGTAGCGGCAACGGTGAAGATAATCGAGGTTGTGGCAAAGAATGGGGACGATGGCGAGGTTATGGAGAAAGCTCATATCGACAAAAAGACACCAACCTCAACAAAGACAAGAGCACAGTGAAGTGTTACGCTTGTCAAAAGTACGGACACTTTGCGACTAAGAGCCCTCAAAAAATTCACGTCGATGAGGCAAACCTTACTAGCTTTCATGATGAGAAGCCAACATTAATGTTTGTTAAAAGAGTGACAAATACTTTGCCTAGAGATGAGGAGACAAACCTCGAAGAGTTCGTGCAAGAATATCCAAGGAGGAACTATAGGTGGTGTTGCTCAATGAAGAAAAAGTCTTGGAGAACCTCCTCACAAGTGGCGATGAGTATAATCACATTGACGTGTGGTACCTTGACAATTGAGCAAACAACTATATGATGGGTAATTGAGAGAAGTTCAATGAGTTCAACGATAAGATCACTGAAAATGTGAATGTCGAAGATAGAAGCAAGGCGCATAAGTTTCTTGATCCAGCTTGTAGGAAAGTTCGTGAGAGTAGAGATGTCGTGCTCGAGGATGAGAAAAAGTGGGAGTGGTGCAATGACAACAACGAGCTCATAAAAATCCCATGGAGTTCGGAATCCTACAAAATGATGACAACCTAGCGGAATTGAAAAATGCAATAGTTACACCAAACTCCCTTCGTCATTAAGAGAGCTCGGGTGGGTCCACAATTGAAGCTGACCCCATCAAACTTTGTTCCCTCACAGATGTCTATGCGGATAAACCACTAGTAGAGATATATTTTGATGAATTTTTGTTGCTCACTACCAACAAGCCAACAACATATCACGAGGCGGCAATCGAAGAGCCATGAAATGAGGCTATAAAGAAAGAGCATGAGTCCATCAAAAAGAACAAGACATGGGAGCTCACCGACTTACCACCCGGTCACAAGACCATTGGGTTAAAGTGGGGTTTTAAGTTGAAAAGAAACAACAAAGGAAACATCTTTAAGCACAAAGCGAGATTGGTAAAGAAAGGTTGCGTGCAGAAATAAGGCGTTGACTTTGAGGAGACATCTGCACCAATGGTGAAATTAGACACAATTAAGCTAATTTTTTTCATCGCAGCTCACTATGGATATTTATCTATCTATGCACGAGATATGATGATGGTGGTGAAAGAACTGACGATATCATCCACAAATCTTCTATTACTCTGCGTTTGTTTACGATTTATTTGATTTGATGGAAGAATACGATGTTAGTCTTTAGATATTTTATAGAAAATAATTAGAAATATATCGTCCAACTAAAACAGATTTATTATATAAAATCACATTTTAACATTATATATAAAAATCACAAACTCTATTACAACTTTTAAATTCAAAATAATTTATGCGATATTGACTATTCCGAGACAAAGCAAAACATAAGGTGTTGTATTACCATTAGAGTTGGATAAATAGATATAATTTTTCCCACTTTGCTTAATAAAAAAAATTATTTAAATTTTTTATTATGTTTATATTTTGTAGTTATATAAGTATAAACATATTCTGGAAAGGCTAGATCGTGTTATTTTTACCATCAACCCATCAGTTTAACCTCTTATATTTTATTCTTTACCGAGCAGTCCTCCATCTCGTACCCTTATTATAATTTGATCCCTTGTCTTTTTCTCTCTTTTCCTTTTCTTTTTTCAAAATATATTTTTGAAAAAAAAAAAAAAAATCACATCATATTCTTCTATGTCAATATATTGACAAGGGAAAGGTGAAGAAATTCCAACTTAATACCCAAACAAATGAGCATCTTTCTCTCTTATGAGATTATTCTTCCCAATTGCTTTTCTAAGCATTTTTTTTTAATCCTCTATATTTTTATGCCTCCTCTTTTTCTGTTAAACGTTAATCTTTGTTCTTTTTTTTTTTTTTTTTTTTTTAATTGTAATATATATTCTTTAAAACATTATATATAGGCTGTGTGCATATAAAATTAATAATGAAGGTAGACTATATATTTTATAATTTGTATTAGTTATTTTATAAATAATTTTTATAGAATAATTTTAAAAAACATTATAATCTATATAAAATTTAACAAAAATAAATTAAAAACAAATTAAAATAATTTCAATAAAATATGTAAAATTGTTTTTATAACGATACGATAACGTAGAATTATAAATTAACAAAATCAAAATAGTTAAGCAAATTAAAATTTGATGTCTTCAAAGTTCAACCTTCACTTCAGTATTTAACTTTCTCTTCAACACGTCCAATACCTAAAATCAAAGTTATAAATTATAATTTACCGATTCCACTTCCCGTTCAATCGGTTGAGAAGGAGATTCAATCATATTCTATTTGGTTGGTCAAAGACTAATCGACATAATAAATTTAAATTTTCTCTAAAACATATAAACACTTAACAGAATAGCTATAAAATATATTATATTGTTATAATAAAATTATATATTATAACATATTCTTATAAAAGATATTATTATAATATAATATATTTATATTATATTATAATAATAATATAATATATTATAATAGAGACAAAAAAGGATGGAGAATAGTATAATAGGAAAGTGCAAACAATAATTTTAAAAAAAATTATAAATTTATTACTTAATTTTAAAAAATTAATTGAATTATCGGTTCTTGGTTAAACCCGGTTAACCGGCCAGAACCGACCAAAACCAGTAGAACTAGAACCGGTAAAACCGATACCATTAACGGCCGGTTAACCGGTTTGTAAAATAAAAGTCAAAACCGGTATTAACCGGAACCGTTTAACTAGTTAACCGATTAACCGACCGGTTGAACACCTTAATGTTAATAAATAATATAACATTAGGTTTTTGTTTGTCTTTGTTTACATTTGTTTTGGGGTTTGCCATGAGCCCAAAACCGAGTGAGGCAGAAATCAAGCCCAAGGGCTCAACTTATGGGAGGCCCAATACAGAAAGTCCACGCGGACAGCAGATCTGTTGGAAAGTGAATCCATTAATATTATTATTATTATTTGATTGTCACAATTTCATATATTTCATAATAAGAGCAAAAACATTTAGCTGTTATTCCCGATTCCATTATTTAAACAGTTATCCACCTTCACTCTCTCATTAATCGGATAATACATATATTATACATTTTCAATAACAATATTAATCTAAATAACAAGTTATTATTTGATGGCTACAATTTCATATATTTCATAACAAGAGCAAAAACATTTAGTTGTTATTCCCAATTTTATTATTTAAACCGTTCTTCACCTTCCATCCCTCATAAATCGGCTTATATATATATAATCATACAAGACTTCAAGGGAATTAAACTTGACCAATAAATAAAAGTGAAACAAACTAACCATTAATTAAATAAAAAGGAAGATGACGGGATGAATTCTTCTTGCTAATTAACTAAGGCAAACTTATGTAGAATTAATTAATGAAATAGGTGGGTCCATCTGAATTGCTTGAAACTGAATTGTATCGTTTGTTGGACGATTTTTTACAAAATAAAAATGGAAATGGTTTTTGTTTCGCAACTCGTTTCTGATTTATCCTAAACTTAATTAAATATATAAAATTATCAATATATTTATTTATAATTATATATTATAAGAGTTATAAATTTATTTTTTTATAATAATATAAAATTTTAATATTACAATATATATTATATTAAAAAAAATTATATAATTTTTTATTATACAATTTTTTATTTTTTTAAAAACCTTTTATAAATGGTATTTCGTGAGAATTTTGATAGAAACCGAACAGGATAGGAATGGTAAATGTATTTTCCGCCAGCCTGAACCGTCCTTTTTTCGTCCCTACATATCCTCCCCTATTAAACCTGAACACACAAAAGAACTCATTTTTCATCCGATTACCAAAAACAACCTAAAAAATATCCAAAATCACCATTCTCAAAACAATTTGAAGCCACGCAACAATAAATCAATAAGGAATCTAAGCTTAACAACCTTGTGCCCCGTCATGATTTACCCTCAAACAAAACATTTTAAAGTTCATATGGGATGTGTTACAGAATATTTAGATGCATCATAAAATTATGATTTAGTATTACCAATTAAAGCTAAGTATGTATCTAAATAAAATTTCATCAAACTTGATTTGATAATATTATTTATAGAATAATTAAACCCCATAATTCAATTTTATGAACTTATTTAACTGATTAATTTTGTTGACGCTTATTCAAAAACCAGCCAAAGTGGTTAATTAATATTGTGATACTTAGGATCTGGTCTTTCCTTTGTGCATGAATGTCTAAGGACTGAAAATCGTCCGTTATTTTTTTTTATTCTTCTCCCATTAGATTAGTTGGAACCCATATTTTCTTGAAAGGACATGGCTTTCTGATTTCATAGCTTGACCGAAGTCTATTGTGAATATCAAATGACACTATTATTATAACTAGGAAAATTCTTGTGCGATTCACACGGATAAAAATATAATTAAAATAAAATTAATAAAAAAATAATATGCATTAAATGCTTAAAATTCTTAATAAATCACAAACAAAAATAGAACGCTCTCATTCCACATTTTATTAACTTCGGTAAAACAACTTGTCTTCTCATATATCTTATCACATATTTTTTTTCTAAATGAACCTCTCATCTCGTGACCTTACACTTTCACTTTGGTTAATCAAATATTTCATTCATATTTTTTAATATTTAACATCGTGACCTCACACTTTGGTCAATAATATATTTAATTCATATTTTTTTAACCACTTTCAATTGATACCGGCCTATTATCCTTCGGCAAACCACATCCTAATCACACTTGGTTAAAGGTTGTACTTGTTTTATTATGTTGCAAATTCGAAACACACATATAACATTTTAAATTTTATTTTTAACTGTTTTAAGTATATATGGACGGGTCAACCCACAATCCGACCCAAATATTCATTTACCTCAAATATATATCCAAATTAACTAGAGCTCTCAACCCGGTAATTCGAACACTTTAAAAATTAGGCATCATTATATATATATAGATTAGTTAGTTAAAAATTTGAACTTATATGGTTAAAATGTCCTTAGTTCATCAAATTTTGTGTTGAATTTAAAATATAAAGTGTTATTAGCCTAATTGGTTAAAGGGTTAAGAATTAAGCATCAATATATATATATATATAGAGAGAGAGAGATTAGTTAGTTAAAAATTTGAACTTATATTCTTAAAATGTCCCGCTTTCATTAAATTTGATGTTCAATTTAAAAAATAAAGTGTTATTAGCCTAGTTGGTTAAAATGTTGTATTTGTTTTGTTAGGTTGCAAGTTTGAAACACACCTATAACATTTTAAATTTAATTTTTAACCGTTTTAAATATATACGGGCGGGTCAACCCACAATCCGACCAAAGTTTCCATTTACTCTCACATATATATTCAAATTAACCATAACTCTCGACCCGGTAATCCGGACACTTTGAAAAATTATGCATCATTATATATATATAGATAGATTAGTTAGTTAGTTTAAAATTTGAACTTATATTGTTAAAATATCTCGCGTTCATCAAATTTGGTGTTGAATTTAAAATATAAAGTGTTATTAGCCTAGTTGGTTAAAGAGTTGTATTTATTTTGTTAGATTACAAGTTCAAAACACACAAATAACATTTTAAATTTAATTTTTAACCGTTTTAAGTATATATGGGCGGGTCAACCCACAATCCGACTCAAGTATCCATTTACTCTCACATTTATATCCAAATTAACCACAACTCTCGACCCAGCAATCCGAACATTTTAAAAATTAAGCAACATTATATATATATATATATATATTAGTTAGTTAAAAATTTAAACTTATATTGTTAAAATGTCACACGTTCATTAAATTTCATGTTGAATTTAAAAATTAAAGTATTATTAGCCTAGTTGGTTACAAGGTTGTATTTGTTTTGTTAAGTTGCAAATTCGAAATACACATATAGCATTTTAAATTTAATTTTTAACCGTTTTAAGTATATATGGACGGGTCAACCCACAATCCGACTCAAGTTTCAATTTATTCTTACATATATATCCAAATTAACTATAGTTATCGACCCAGTAATCCGGACACTTTAAAAATTAACCATCATTATATATAGAGAGAGAGATTAGTTAGTTAGTTTAAAATTTGAGCTTATATTGTTAAAATATCTCGCGTTCATCAAATTTGGTGTTGAATTTAAAATATAAAGTGTTATTAGCCTAGTTGGTTAAAGAATTGTATTTATTTTGTTAAATTACAAGTTCGAAACACACAAATAACATTTTAAATTTAATTTTTAACCGTTTTAAGTATATATGGGCGGGTCAACCCACAATCCGACTCAAATATCCATTTACTCTCACATTTATATCCAAATTAACCACAACTCTCGACCCAATAATTCGGACATTTTAAAAATTAAGGAACATTATATGTACATATAGATTAGTTAGTTAAAAATTTAAACTTATATTGTTAAAATGTCACGCGTTCATTAAATTTCATGTTGAATTTAAAAAATAAAGTGGTATTAACCTAGTTGGTTACAAGGTTGTATTTGTTTTGTTAGGTTGCAAATTCGAAACACACATATAGCATTTTAAATTTAATTTTTAACCGTTTTAAGTATATATGGACGGGTCAACCCATAATCCGACTCAAGTTTCAATTTATTCTCACATATATATCCAAATTAACCATAATTATGAACCCGGTAATCCAGACACTTTAAAAATTAATCATCATTATATATATATAGAGAGAGATTAATTAGTTAAAAATTTGAACTTATATTTTTAAAATATCCCGCGTTTATCAAATTTGGTGTTGAATTTAAAATATAAAGTGTTGTTAGCCTAGTTGGTTAAAGAGTTGTACTTGTTTTTGTTATGTTACAAATTCGAAACACACAAATATAATTTTAAATTTAATTTTTAACCGTTTTAATTATATATGGACGGGTCAACCCACAATCCAACTTAAATATCCATTCAGATAATTTGAGATCTATTGTAGCTTTTGTATAAATATAGAATGGAGGAAGAGATTGATTAGATTTCAAATGGTGAAGTTGAAGGTATTTATAGTAGAAAAAAAAAAAGAAGAAAAAAGAGAATAAAAACTAGCTACTAGTATTAATTAGTTTTTGTTAATAAAAAAAAATAGATATAGTCATCATATGATGGATAAGATTGTGTAAATCCACAAGTTGTCTTGTTTGGTTTGAAATATAATTTTAACATGAACAATTATATAAGATATGAGGTATTTTTCTTTTTTATATTTAACATAAATTTTATTATGATTTTATTTTATTTTATTTTTAAACAGTGAATATAATTTTTTTTATTAATTCCGATATCTCTCATTTAACACCTATTCTTCATCACATGATAAACAAAATGTCCAAAATTATTTAATTTTATTTTTCTTAATTTTGTGCTAGGTTGATTCAGTTTATTCTGAAGTTTATTGACATTCGTTTATACACATTATTCTTAAGTGCGTTTGATATTATCTTAACTTGTTTAATCGTTAAGTTTAGGTACATTTAATTCAGCTTATACGCCTAGTTTATTTATTTTTTATAAATATAATTTTATTTAATAATTAATATTATAAATATATATTGTTATATATATTTATTAATTTAATTTTAAATATTAATAAATAATTTAAATTAAAAATAGTATATATTTAAAAATAAATTATATTAACTTTTATAATTTTTTATTAATATATAATTATAAATACTAATAAATGACTTAAATTAAAAAATAATATATTTTAAAATAAATAATATAAATAAAACAAATAATTTATTATTATTATATATATTTTCATCTTTTAATTGATTATATAGGGTACTATTAAATAATTAATTAAAGTTAGTGTAATTTTTAAAATTATAATTATACATAAAAAATTATAATATATTTATATTTCATATTTTGCTTATTTATTTTATATATTAAGATAGACATATTATAAATAATAAATAAAATATATTTAAATATATATTTTTTTATTATAATAATTTTATATAAATATATAAAAGTATTATAAATATATAAAATAAATGAGAAAGAATCAATAAAATGATTAGAAATAGATTAAATAAATGAAAGAGATTGAATAAAATAATTTGAAATGAATAAAATATATGAAAAAATGAATAAAAAAATATTTTAAAATGATGAGGAGAAAAAAGTTAAGGACGAAGATGGAGATAGAGAGAAAATTGAGTTTAAACATAAAAATGTGTTTGATTATAATTTTTGTATTAATTTATTACGCAAAATTACTGTAACATTTTATTAAGCAAACGCACATACACGGATTATAAATGCCTGATCAAATTGGGCCTTCTTTTATCCTTATTATTTTACTTATAATATTTTATCATTTAAATATTCTTATTAAATATTTTTATTTTTTATCACAGATAAAGATTGGTCAAAATAGTGAAAAAAATATAATTTTTTTTAATTATTATTTTTTATGTATAATATTTTCTAAGTTTAATTATTAAATTTACTTTTTTTTCCTAAAAAAAACCAATATCATTAAAATTTCAACCATTAAACATTTTAAAATCAACCTAGTTTATTTAAATAAATCTAATGGAACTCTAAACATTGCTTGTTTGTGAGAGAAAAGCCTAAACCTTCGGCAGTGTTCTGAGAGAGACTTATACTTTTGTGGGTCAAATCAAGCAATGAGTTTATTATTTAACATATTATGCTCATTTAATATAATATTTGGAAGTACTTTTATTTTTAGTTTAATTATAATAAAATATTAATTTATTTTATTTATTAAATCACTCTATTAATTAACTAAAATATCTCTATTTAAAAAAAATAACATTATATATTAATACACTATCAATAAATAAATTAAAACTCACATCTTTAACATTACAATCATTTTACATTTTTAAATCAACCTAATTTATTTAAATTTAATTGTTTAATTTTTTATTATTGGAATAAAATCCAACAATTATTTTGGGAAATTATTATATCACTTACTCAAACAAGCCCTAAGTATTGGATGGAAAGAGAAAAACTAAACCTCGGTCAGTGTAATATTATACTGACATGACATTGACGTTTACTTTTTCTCGGTCAGTGTAATATTGTAGACATGACATTGACGTTTACTTTTTGTTAGGTTTTGTTTGAATTAGAATTTTTGAAAAAAATTTAAAGAGAGAAAAAAAGTAATAATTTATAATAATTTAAAATAAATGATATTTTATATTTTGATTAATAAAATGAGTGATGATTTATAAATGATTAATTAAAAAATTGATTTTGAATAAATTTTTTAAAAAATTTAAAAAAAACAAACTTTAATCAAACACAAAAATAATTTACTATTTAATATATTATAATTATTTATTTTAATCAAAAAGAAAAAACTCATTTTAAATAATAAAAAATAAATATTAGTAAAACTTAACATTTTGGGATTTGTAGTCCCTAATTTAAAATTAAATAATTTAGATAGATTATATAATTTGAAATTAATTATTATTTTTAATTAAAAGAATAATTAGTTGGATTATATATAATTTGTTATATGGTATTAGTTATATAGGTATTAATTGTATAGGTTATGTAGGTATTAAGTAAGGATGACAATTTAAGGATGACAATTTAAAACCGTTCCGTGAAAACCGAACCGAATTGTCCCGTTTGGGACGGTTTTTCTCCGAAACCGAACGAGGATGGGGCGGGGATGGTATTTGTGTCCCCGACCCGCCCCGCCCCGATTTCACCCCGTTTTCACCCCAATTCTGTCCCGAATACCATAAGCATAATTAAATATATTAAATCACTAATATATTTATTTATTTACTATATTTTATAGAGTATTGAAATTATTTCTTTATAATAATATAAATTTTTAATATATTACAATATATATTATATTAAAAAATTGGTTTATATAATTTTATTGTATAATATTTATTTATTTTTTTAAATAAAAATTATTAACGGTGCACCGCGGGATTTTCCGAAACCGAAAAAAACCGAACGGGGCGGGGATGGTATTAAAAAAATCCCCGAAATTAAAACGGTGCGGGGATGGTAATTGCATTCCCCGCCCCGAACCGCCCCATTGTCATCCATATGTATAAGTTATATATGTTATTTGTATTTGATTGAAAGTATAAAATAATTATAAATTGTATATATTTTATAATTTTTTATTTAGTTGGTAGTATAAAATATTGTATAAAATGTAAAATACATTTTTGTCCTTTATATTTATATAAATTTAATTTAATTATTAAATTAATATTTACTTTTTTTTATTATTATTATTAATGTGTGTTTTTATTGCTTGTAATGCTTGTAATTTGTGAACACATTTTGTGTTGTGTTATAAATTAATGTTATCATAATTTGTGAACATATTTTGTGTTATGTTATAAAACAATGTTATCATAATTTGTGAACATATTTTGTGTTATGTTATAAAACAATGTTATCATAAATTTGTGAACACATTGTGTTATGTTATAAAATGAGGTTAACAAAGATAGTTCTTTGTTCATGTTCAAACTTTGTTTTTCACCTATAGTCTTTTTACTTATTTGTTCATGAAGAAATCTCTAGATCTCATTTAAAAATCAAATTTCTTACTACTATATTAAATAATGACTATTGTAATAATTTTTTTTTTTATTTCATTTAAAAATATATTTAGTTGATAAAATAAAATGATTTACAACCAAACTACTCACACTACTAACATAATTATTAAGATCGAGTGATTGATACCATACATTATCTTTTTTTTTTATAATAAAGTTATATAGATTTAGCAAAGTATAATTATAAAAAGTGTATATAAGATAGTATCTCAAATATAAAGTATTTATTTCTCTTACACGGGTCTTCTTTCTTTTACATCGTTAATTTTTGCATGAATTGACCTCAATGTAGATTTTTTTCTAACATTTTCATACTCTATATCATTAGCTCGATCTTTTTAAAATACAATACACCAATTCTCGTAAAATGTAAGATACTTGTCTTTCAATCGATGTGCATTATGATCAACTTACTCAAAATAAAATTATAAAATATAAAATTAAAATATAAAACAAATTTAAATATAACATTGATTTAAATATAATATGAAAAGTAAAAATGAAAAATGACTAGAGACTAAGAGTGGATGAACTTTTTAGAATATAGACTCTCAAGGGTAAAAATATAATATAAATATTGGAAATAAAATTTTATACTGTTTTTTAACTGACTATGTAAAAATTTGTACTTAGTTTGATATATAAATTATATAACCTTTAAACTGATTTACCGCACACTTAATCAAATATACTGTTTATATTATTACCCTATATATATATACTAATCCTGCTTAACAAACAATGCCTTAAAGATACAAGAATAAAATAAAAAATAAATTAGGCTTTTATCGAGTGTAACGGACATTTTCTTTCTCTATATATATAGAGACTAGTTCACTATTAAATTTCACTTTCCTTCGCCTTATATTCTCTAATCCTCTCTCTCTCTCATTCTCTATTTTGTTTTTGTTTTTTTCCTTTCTGCGTATTCTGCTTCTTCTTCATTAACAAATTCAAAATCTTATAACATATTTTGTTTTTGTTATTCATCATGTAGTATCTTTTTAATGTCTCCGTGTTTTTGCTTTGTTTTTTACATTTTGATTTTGGTTACAAGATATACATTCAATACATTAAAGAAAAATAATTATAGGTGTAATTATAGATGTTCTAAACACATGTTCTAAAAAGAGAAAGTAATATTGTTTGCTGAAAACATAGCCAAATTAAATTTTATTGTCATTTTCAACCTTCAAGCTAATTAAACGTTGGATTACTTCCTCGATTGTGGGTCTTTCAGAAGCTTTAAATCCGGCACATTCTTTTGCCAGTACAGATATTTTGTATCCAACATTTTCTTCACATCCCAACTCCTTCCATTTCCAATGAAGAACGCCCTTGTTAATAGATAACTTCTTCTCGGTAGATATATGGTTTTGATCATTTATGTGTCTAGGTGTACTTCCTACATCACACTCGTACTGCATAGTCACTATTTGAAACATGATGACACCTAGACTAAATATATCCCATTTAGAAAAAGGAGAACCGCCAAACCATTCTAAATTTATATAAATTCATTAGAAATAAAATATTATAAATGAAATGTTTAAAATATATATATATATATATATATATATATATATATATATATATATATATATATATATATATATATATATATATATATATATATATATATATATATATATATATATATATATATATATATATACCTTTATAATACTCGGGAGGACAATAACCATCAGTCACAGCAAAATCACATTTTGTATCCGATAGTAATGCTGATGCTCCAAAATCAATCAGTTTAATATTACCATACTGTTATAAGAAGTTAAATTGTTATTATCACAATAAAAATTAAAAAATATATAAATTCAAAGTTTACCTTATCGAGCATTATGTTCCTAGTTTTCAAATCTCTCATAACGTAGTTATTATTTTGTAATATTTTTAATGCATGTGATATTTGCGTTATGATATCGAGACTTTTTCCCCAGCTTTGACAATAGATATCTATATAAATAAAGAGAAATAAAATATAAATTATTATTTTTATAATTAAATCAAACTAAATAATTATTTTAAAATAGAACTTACCCTTAAAAGCCTCTTCCAAATTTAATTCTAACAATTCTAGCATTAATGCGCACTCCTTTTCGCTTATATAATATGCATGTAGTTGAACAATATGTGGCGCATCCTTTAGTTTGGTCAATACGGTTTTTTCAACCTAATTAATTATTTTAAAATATTATTAAAATATTAATATTTAAAATTAATTTTAAATGAGCTTACCTGCCATGACTCTTTTTCAGAGATCTTGAAATGTTTCATTGCATAATTTTTTTCTTTAAAAAGAATCTTGTAAACTTCGGCAAAGTTACCTTTACCAACTGGAATCTTATCTGCCATACATAGTAAGAATTCTTTTTCACTAAGTTCTTGTATTGGCTGCGCCTTGAATATCAATGAAATATAATAACAATTTAATAATGGGGTCCAAATTTAAGTATAGAAGATATACATTAGATTCGTTCGTACCTGTTTATAAGATGAAGATCCCTTATCTTTATTTTTTGAATACATGTTATATGTAAACAAGAAATCAAGAAGATGATGTAGGTAACAAGATGACTTAGCAATGGAAGAAGAACAAATTAAATTAGCCAAATGGAATCGCCTACACCGAACGAAAAGAAGCAAACAGTCGATGGAAGGGATCGGGGACCCAGCGGAGGAGGAAATATCGAAAATGTAACCTGAGCAAGAAAATGAATATGATAATTTATAAGAACCATGCTTATATATGAATATGTTGTTTATATTTATAATCTTATAAATTATGTTCAGATTTATCCAAACAGATAAAAAGTTTAACTTCAGTTAATTTTAGCCCTGTCATCATCCACGTATACACTTTTATTATTATTCTTTAATATATTATTTATTTTTCCGGTTTGTAAACCCATACATCTCCTTCATGCCACAACAAAAAAGACAGAGCTCTCAGATATAAAAAATAATAAAAATTTAAATGTTTTATAAAACTAAAAGAGAGAAGGAACACGTAGATATAAAAAAAAAAAAAACATATTAATAAGTGTAAGTTGGAGGATGACATGGCTGTTAACTTTTTATGTCTGTTTGAATAAATTTGAACATAATTTATAAGATTATAAATACAATCAACGGAGTTTTAGATCATGGATACATTTAAAAAATAGCCACAATCTCAAGGACAAATATAATACTCTTCCCGATTAAAAAAAATAAGCAAAGAAAGGAAGTAGCCTCAATTAGGGTTTCTTCACTTTACTAAATCCCTAATCATTTTCAACTCTTCTCTTTGTCTCTCTTGCAGGTTCTTGGCGACCATTCAACTGGTTCTATTTCTTTGTTGCCGCAAGAATATTTCTCTCTATCGGCCGCCAAAGGTTTATTTTCCTTTCTCCATCGAAACCTATGCCCTACGATTTCATACATAATCGTCGGTTTCCCAAAGTAAGTATCAAGTCTCATTTTCGAACCATAAGTTTCTTTAACTGTTAGAGATATAACTGAGTTTGTAGAAATAACTATCCAAAGTATCGATTCTTATTTCTAAACCATGAGTTTGCAGAAACAATTATCCTAAATTGTTTCGTTTGAGAGACTTATTTCTTGAATCATAGTCTTCCATGGTGCTTCAAAAGTTCAAAGTAGTTTATTTAATTTTTTTATATAACTTTAAATAAGTTTATCATTATTCGATCCAATATTATGTGAAACTTTGATTTGTTTCCAATGTATCATCGTAATAACCAAAATTCTTCATTTAATCTCTGTCAAATGGTCATTTGTTGCTGCATTTTTGTTTTGTAAACTCACAAATAATTCAGCTCTGATAAATAAGAAAATATCTAGAAGTTTTATGTGTTGTGCAGTCAATAGTTGAGTTTCAGGCCTTATTAGTGTAAGGAATATATGTGGATGTTGATTGTGATTTAGACTCTAGCTTTAGCACCTATAATCAGAATGAGTTATGCATTAAGGATTTATAAAGTATCTGAAATCTTTGAAATATGATGTACTTAATTTAGTTTAGCAATTTAATTGAGCATCTTAGATCATATGTTTGATTTGAAGATGGTAATGTTTGTGAGGTGATATGTGTTCCTAGAGAAGGATTAGGTCAAATGGAATTATGGCATTGACTTCCATGAATTTGGAATAATTAATGTTGTTTACTTCAAAAATTTTAAGGTTGGAGAAGAAAATGGAAAGTACGTGGTCCTGTTGTACAGTGATAAAAAACAGGTATTCTATAATGATGAGGCAAACTATGGAGTATTCTTGGATGCTATAACATGATAAAGTAGATTGAGGTTCATCTGTCATTGTAGATGAGGCAAACAGGTATTGCTCTTTTAGCCTCTCGTTTTTTCTACGATGTATAAATTCACTACATTCACTTATTTTTGACACCCAAATTTATAAATTCTTCATAGATTCAATTCTTTTGAAACCAAGGGTAGCGAAACGGATTTCTCACATTCCTATAAATTTATAAATTTTAAAATATCAAACCAATAGAAGGATTTCACACATTTCTATAAGGCTTATGACACGTGATTAAGAATTAAGAATAGAGCTTTGTCGATGAATTTTCAAATTAATAAAAGCATGTACAATATATAGATAAAAAAAGTGCTGCACATAAATAAATAATTGAAATATGTCAAGCTTGTATAACATTTGATATTAATGATGCATTTTTCTATTTTGTAGTGAAATAATCAGAAAAAAAAAAATTTGCCGGAAAGTGTCGTCGTGGACTATCGTGAGTGGCGGCGCGTAGCGGCTAGCGCCGGTTCGGAGCAGACACACACTGGGAAGAGTAGTCGAGGTCCAGTCAACGTTGGAAAGGGGAAAGTCAACGAGTAAACTAGGCGCTTTCCTTGTTAATCCATGGTCAAAGCACGCTAGCCAACCCCACCGGAAAAACTAACATAGATCACTAGGAAAGTAGAAGATCTGTCAACGATGGAGGCTTGTCTTCCCTGACTACTTCCTCAGGAACACGAAAAAGGTCGCGAACTACCCGAATGCGAAATCCACTATGGTCCACCATTCCACGTGAGCAGGGGCGGAGCCAGAATTTCAAGTCTACCGGGTTAAAAATATTTTCACAAAACTAATATATATAACACAATGCTTTTTAAATAGTCCCCTATATATTAAAAATATTAATTGTTTAAGCACAACGAAACAAATTATGAAATTAGCTCATCGTCAAATATCACGTTTATCAACAATAGAACGATCAATTTCATTTGTTGTTTGAGCTGACTGTAACTCGATATTGCATTTTGAAGAAGATGTAATAATATTGATAATGGTCGTTAGATTCGAAAAGAAAAGATATATAGAGATCTCCTATCAGCTGCGATCGTCGATGAGCAAAACAATGCACATCATACGCATAAGGACAATCTTTAAGAAATAAAACTTGGAAACCCTTAAAAGTTATATCCATGACCTCGCATATTATTAGTTTCTAGATTATATTTAGTGAAGACATTATATATATATTAGTTTCTAGAAGATTCTAGATTATATCTAGTGAAACATTATATATATATATTTTTTATTGAGTATTATACAGGGACGGACCAAGAAATCAAATTTAGGATGAGCTTAAAATTATATATATATATATAAATAATTTTAAATTTTAATTAAATCAATTTCAATAACGACATATGTAATTTTATTACTAACTTTTAATTGTTTTATTGCTAAAATAAATAAATAATACATTTAGTTTAAGAAATTTTCATGAGTTTAAGAAAAACACTCTTACTCATCTTTAGCATATATGATAGAACTATTTTTAAAATAATAAATTATACACAAAAACTCGTTTAAACAACCTTTCGATTAAATTAAAAATTTTAAATAAATTCTTTAACTATATATATATCAATTAATTCTCTACCCACATGATGATAACGTCCAAATTAATATTTTTAATAAAAAAGAGTAAATAAATCAAAATCATTAAACATATCGTGTTAGGTAATGTGTATCGATTGAACTACGACAACTATGTTTCAATCATAATATTGTTATGTTAGGAAAATTGTGAAATAATATTCAACATTTCTTAATTAAATTATTTGATAAAAGAATAATTTTTTTTAAAATACTTAAAGTATCCATCATATCAACAAAGTTGACCTAAAACAAACTCATAAAATAATAATAAAATAAAATGAACTCTAACGATAAATAATAATTATATATATTTAGAGAAAAAAAGTAAAGAAAATATTTTGATTATAAAAAATTTCAAGAGTAAAATAAAAATAAAAAAATTATATTTTGTGAGAGAGAGACGTGTACGTGATAGCAATACAAAGTTATAAAGTTAGGTAGTTCTTGATTTTCTCTCTATCACTGCCTTTAATCGGCTTAAGAATATTTTTTTTTTCTAAGGGTGGGCTTAAGCCCACCTCAGTTCACAAGTAAATTCGTTCCTGGTATTATAGCTGTTGTATCATAAATTTACAGAAATAAAATTATACAAACTCAGTAAGAGAATAAATTTCAATCTAAATCGACAAAATGTGGTCTTCCATTTTAACTTTACAAATAATAGAGATATAATGGTGAGAAAAAATTTAAATTTTCAAAGTAATTATAATAGTTAGAAATATATTTTTTAGTTAAGCTGAATAAATTATATATAATTTAATGTTAGGTAATTAATTTTAATTAGAAATGAATAAGTTGGATGTTTTTTACTTAGGAAGTGATTGATTATATATTATTTAATGGGTTATTTATTTAAGAATTAATAAATTAAAATTTTCTTTAATTATGAATAAATATAATAAATAATATATTAGTATTGATCAATTGAATTTTTATTTATTTATTTAAGACTTAATAAATTATATTTAGATTGTTAGATATAATAAATATATTATAGAATTATATTAGTTAGATGAATTAAATGTTTAAAAAGAATATATATTATATTAATTAGCATGTGGGCGTCGGGCTATTAGGTAGAAATTATTAATTAAATAATTAGATAATTATTATATTATATAATATTATAGTACTATAGACACAGGTCTCTAGCCCGGTTGCAGTTGTTACTGGCTCCTGCTCGTGCAGGGGGTCGACCCCCGAAAGTTGAGAGGCCTAATGTAAACTCAAATTTTGAGGCCCTCAAAATTAAATAAATATAATAGTGGTATATTTTATCAAAAACATATTAAATATATAAATTAAATATATAATTAACTAGATCATTCATTAAAAAAAAAAGGAAAAAAATATTTGTGGTCGAATAATTATTGATATGTTTTTGGTGATTTTGAAACTTTTTTAATAATATTTGTGATATATTATGTATAATGTTTCGAAAATGATAGATATATTTTAAAATGAGAAGAAATTATAAAATAAACATAAATTAAGAACAAATCAAAAAATAAATTTAAAAGAGTATTAAAATTTAACTATAAAATTGATTAATAAGGGTCTCTCGGGACGTGAGACTTGAACCGCGTTGCCCGAATTCCACCTTGACGCCCAACTGCCCAAGGCCCAAGCATCTTCAATTCGAAGCTACCAACGAGAGTTATAGAGGCTAAAAAAGGGAAATTATTTATAATTGGAGCCTTCAACTAGTTTAAATAAGTTCATAATTAAGGTCATTTAGTATAGATATATATGCATAGATAAATGAGATTTGAGAAATTTCAGCTTGAAGATTAGTTGGAAATTCATTAACTCTAGAAAAGCTCTCAAAGCTTGATCCCGAGTCGTAAGCAACCAATCTACCATATAATCGAAGTTTATTTTAATTTGATCAACTATTCGAGTTTGTAACTTAATTGAATGTTCCTTCATTATTTTCTATTTTGATTTCTCTAGCATGATATCCTAGGATAGATTTGGAACTATTTGATGGATTAGAATCACGTCAATCTCTTCGATTCGCCTATATTTGAACTTGTTTCATAATGTTTCTTGGATATCGTCTTCTTCAAACCCAAACTTGAAGAAGATGATCTAGCTAGAATTAATCATTCTATGAATCATTCTATGATGCATTTGGAAGCGATTTGTGGTCTTATATATATCTTGATCACTGTGTTGAGATTTGCTCACATGCATAAAATTCCCTAAAAAGTGGTTAAACGTTTTTTTATTTGTTGGCCAGAACTAATTAACTAACTGTGGTCTCTCGTTCTGATATGAGGCCATGAGTATATATGTTTGTATGAGATTTTGTGTAAAATATAAACATTTAATATTTATATTAATAAGAAGTCCAAAATAATCCGGTCATCTTCTCCGATTGTCCAATTAAGAATCAGTATGCTCTATGGTCAAAATTAGACTTCCTAGTTAGCTTAGGTACGTACGTAGGTTCTAAATCTAGTGTAGAGTTCATTCATAGCTTTAGAACTGAATATAATCGGACAAAACGAGGAATTTGAATTTGGTCGTAAAATGTTGTTGGCCAAATTTCTAAAAATTCTATTTGATTTTTCGGATAATTGTTGATGCTCGAAAATCTTGATTCGAGGTCGAATTGATTAAGTTTCGTCAAAGAAAATGAAAAAGTAGGCTGAAGAATCGTATTCACGACCTGTGACTCTGTGAGTCGATTTTTTTGTTGACTTTCTATAGTTGACCGGGCCGGTTCATCCTGGACTGCGGTCCGCCCATTAGCCGACCAATTCGATTCAGAGCTAAGGCCCGTTTGCTTTCCGAAGTTATATTTTTAGCTTATTTTTTATTTAAAGGTCCTTTAACCATTTTTTAAAAGTCTGAAAAAAAAAAAAAAAATGACTGAACATAATTTTTTTACATTTTATGGAACTTAAATTTTTTATTTTAGGATTGTTTAGTTATTTAGCCTATTATTTAGTATCCATAATGTGTGCTACAAAGACAACACAAATTATGAGGAAAATTCTTAAATGATTTTTTTGAATTATGTCTGAAATTTAAATATAAAACTATGATTGTTGAACATATTACAGGTTTAATTAGTTGTTTACGTCAGAACTCGTTTATCATTTTCAGTCCCTATTTGCTACATATGCAACAAATATATCGGCTAAACCTAAATAAAATACTTTTACCTTCTAAATGTTATAATCTAAATGCATTTCTAAGGACAGAACGAACATGATCATTTAGATCCCAAATTAAGGCCTATGTACAATCCTTAGAAAAACAGGTTAGAGACTGTCCAATTGGACATGCATGTAGACTATAGCGCTGCAATCCTTTCCCGTACAATCTATAATATATACTCTCAAATTCGCATTATTTATCTTCCTTAAAATTCGTACCCACGTATAAATTTGCATTTGATGAGATTCGAATAAGGGTCTTAAATATAAAATATGAACAGACAATTATGATTATTGAATTTATAATTTTGTGGACATATATATATATATCTATATATATATATATATTATAATATATTGATCCACATGATATTTATATTCATTTATACTTAAATGAAATTCAAAACAAAAGTGAGTGTTACTAAAATATATGAATTATAGAATATTATTATGCATATAAAATAACGTGTTATCTAATTCATAAATCATAGTTTATGATTTAAAATTATATTATAAAAATTATAAAAATTTAATATTAATTTATTAAATTTAAAATATAAAGTTTTATTAGTTTAATTTATTAAAATGTTAAATATATTGTAAACAATGTTAAATACTTATAAAATTTTATATTTGAATTTAAAATATAAAGTCTTATTTTATTTAAATTAAAAATATAAAATTTTATTAGTTTAATTAAATTGTTATACTTATATTCAAAAGCGGATCTATGTAAGGCTTAGTGGGCTTGGGCTAAAGCCCATCCCAAAAAAATCTTCAATTAAAATGTAATATATCCTTCTAAGTTTTTATTCTTTTTATTTTTTTTTAATTTATTTCCATATTTATTTATCTAATTCTTAAAAAATAAAAAGAAAAACTTAACTTTATACCTTTATTTTATTTCTAATTTTCTTGTTATTTTTATTATAGGATTAATTTAAGCTCAAGACTTATATGTAATATTTTTATTTTTTAAATTTTAAACTTTCACGTACAAATTAAAATTAAACATCAAAATATATATATAGGGCCGGTCCTGGGGTAAGCCCAACAAGCCTTTAGGCTAGGGCAGCCCACTCCACAGGGCAGCCCAATTATTAAAATTAGTAAGATATTTTTTTATTAAATTTATTATAATTTTAAACAAAAAAATGATATTTTTTTATTAAATTTATTATAATTTTAAACAAAAAAAAATATTATAACTTAGTGGTGAAAAATAAGTATTTAAAATATTTAGTTGATCGTGGATTTAAATTTTTTAATCTATTTTTAAAATAGACTTAGGGCAACCGCTGGGCAACCCAAATCTTAGGACCGACAATATATAAATATAATATTATGAAAAACATTTTTAAATTTTTGTCAATACATCACAGATCTCTAACTCTTAACAGAAAATACATTATTATATGAAGCTATATATTATACTTACTAGTATAAACAATATGAAAATGGTGTGGAATTATAAAAGTCAATATTCTCTTAATCAAAACCAAAAATTAAAAAAATACACTCATATATATTAAAAAAAATCAATTCTAATTATAACTATTCAAAAATATAAAACAAAGTGGTTGGATGTGAATATTTACTTCAACCAAATATTACTTATAAAATGTCTTATAGTCATATTAATTTTGAAATAATTGTTGGGTTTCTCAACATCACATTTATTCCCAAATATTTTCTCTACATACATAACTTCTGGGTGGGTCTTTACCATTTTTAGTTTCTGCAAAACCTTCATAACATAAAAGAATGTTCAAAGGGTTACCTCGAAGAATGTTCGTAAAAAAAACTAGGGAGAGAAAAGCTCTAGAGATTTTCGGTGATCCAACAACGGAATCTTATTTTTTCCCTCAAATACGTGCACATTCTCATATTCAGTCAAGAATTGTGTCGGAATCAAGATCGTCGTCACGTTCAGCACGATCGACACGTTCGAAACAATTGCTCGGTCGCGCAATTCAATTGATTTGGTAGTCGATTATGGGAAACGTGGTAAGAGCAAAGATCGCTGGTACGTTCGGCACGATCGAAACGATATGTACGTCTGACACGTTCGGCACATCGGGGAAAATCGTCTAGGGTTTTAATACAAACAACCCATTATTAACAGTCTTCTATCCTCCAACGCCTTCAGAATGATTGTTATGCGCTCTATTGGATCACGAATGCAGCGTGGAATGGCTGCGGTTGTCACTTTGTCGTAAAACTAGAACGAATCGTCGAATCTCTTTTCTACCGAGACCGATCGCATTCCGAGCGTCGATCGCACTCCCCTCTTCATCAATCGCTTACAAGTACGGTTTAAGGCTTCGATCTGGGCTTCAAGCCACACTACGAGGAAGTTGTACTAGCTACGAACTGATTCAAAGGAATTTAGTCCCGTTCTTGACTGAATTTCTAACTTCAAACCCTTGTTGAGGTGTAGTTGGAATTCTAACTGTGTCTATTGAGCCAACCCTTTACTGCAAAGCTCACAATTATGTGGTTCCTTTATATATCAATCCTCTTTACATGTTGATTTATCCTTTGACTGATAATGAGCCCTTCCAACATTGTAACACGGGTAAAGGGAGCCCTACTGGCTCGGTCTGTTGTTCAGGAGAAGCTGCCAAAGGGACCAACGACCTACAGCAAGACCCAGAGAGACATGAGAGCACTCAGGTCAAGTAACAATTCATGGGAAACCGATCCATGTTATCAAGGATGGAGTCCTGCCTATGGAAGATAAGAGCTCTATTGATTCTAAGACAATTCCTCTTCTTGGTATGAATTCTAACTCACTTGATTTAGATTGTTATGAAAATAGTTGCACCGGGGATGCATCCATCATTCATGATCATGCGCATGTTAGAAAAGATATGATTAACTTGGCTAGGAATGATAAAATTGGAACTAAGTCAGATCGAATTTTAATTCATGCAATTAGTACAAATGTCTTGAGATCAACTACACAAGATGTTTTATTTGAGTCTAAGGTTGTTACTCTAAACCAAAATTATATATTTGTGATAAAATGGGTCTTGAAATCGAACCCCACCAAATCTGAGGTTAATCGGGTCCAAAACATGGAAAAAGTAGTTCATTAGTCTATCGGGTGCACTTCCATCGGTCCCAGGTCTATTGGATGCAACTCTTTTGATCTTCAGGCTTTATCGGGTTCAATTGACGTAGAGAGCCACTGGTGAAAAATGGGTAAAAAACGAGAGTAAAAACTCTCGGTTTTGACCCTATAACTTTCGGTATAATAAACACATTACCGAAAGTTTTGGTAACTCTCGCCATCCCTCGGTATTGACTCTTTCGTTAAAAACAATTGGGCGTTTACCGAGAGATATCGTAAAGTTTTCGGTTTAGACACTCTAGAGTAAAACCGAAAGTTAATTGAAAAACTTTCGATTTTTCCATAGAGAGAAAAACCGAAAGTTTTACAAATAACTCTCGGTTTTACTCCTTAGGAAAAACCGAAGGTTTTCCAATTTACTCTCGGGTTTCTTGAAATGGAAAACCGAGAGTTAATTAGAAAACTTTCGGTTTTTCCTGTAGGAGTAAAACCGAGAGTTTTCTAATTAACTCTCAGTTTTCTTCAATTGTAAAACCGAAAGTTAATTAGAAAACTTTCGGTTTTACTCCTGAGGGAAAAACCGAAAGTTTTCTAATTAACTCTCGTTTTTCTTCAAATGAAAAAACCGAAAGTTTTCATATAACTCTCGGTTTTTCCTTTTGAAAAAACCCCAAAAGATTTCAATATTACTTTCGGTTTTTCCTGTAATATTTTAAAAATATACCGATTATTTTGCTCGCAACCAAAACATGTTCAGCCAAACCAATATATCAATAATAAAAGAAATGACACATACATTAAATGATCATTATCATTACAAAATTCGCAACCAAACTAATCATCCGAACAATCTGTTATAAATTCAAATCGAAACAACTACTAATCAAAACATGTTTTCAATCGAAACAACCAATCAAAACGTACTAGAATTAGCTTGTGGGGGGAGGAGGTGGTGGTTGTTGTTGCCTCATAAACAATTCGATTCTCTCCATTCTTGCATTAATTTCTAACTTTTCTCTCTCCATTCTTGCATTTGTTTCTTCCTTTTCCGCTTGCATTTCATTGATTATGCGCATTCTTTCTTCGTCCCTCTTCTCCAATTCCTCCAGTTTGAGCGCCAACCTTTGATTCTCTTCATACAATCGCTCATTGTTTCGTTGTGAACTGTTTCCACTTCGACGATCCTCACGAAAGTGTGTGGGCCGGACGCCTGATCCCATTCCGAACACTCCCCCGTGTTTTTGTTGTCCGAACACCCTCTCCGTCAATTCAAAATTAGATATTCCAGGTTCGTTACTAAGAACCTCATCCATCTCAACATGCACAATTGAAATAAAGTATCATTTCTATAATAGAAAACTAGGCATATTCAATTCACTTACAATTTTCTCTTGCACGTGTTCGTCCGGGACGGATGTTGGGTTTTCTTTTGTCGGTTTTGGGGTACAGGTCCTCTTGAATACTTCAATGATAGATGGTGCCCGTCCCATTTCAATCGCCTGTTGAAATAAATGATTTATATAATTAATAACAATCTTTAGATTAAGTTATTACAAATAATGTACTTACCAACTCTTCTTCAATTTGTGCAAACGGTCTACTTCCCGTATGATGTGGGAATTTTAGCTTCTTCCTGTTAATTATATTTGTACGACTGTTTTGCTGTATTTGAAATAAAAAATGAAGTTAGATTTATTAATATCAACTTTTATTTGAATTATGAAACCGTACCTTAAATTTTTCCGTGAAGAAATGGTTGCGACACACAAACTCCCAATCATCTCGATCGTAGTCTGGTGGAGGATTAGCCAGTACCACCGCCTCGTCTCCTTTGTGGACGCGGATATATGCCTCGTTCAAATCCGACCGCCATCTATCCCATATCTGCTTGGCGTGTCCCAATCCGGTCTTTCGAAATGAATCAATAGAACCATTAGTAGCTTCGAACGGATCCTGAAAAAAAACATTCAAATGTTAAAAACAATTATTTAATGAATAATGTATAATTAAGTAATAATTATTACCTTGATAGCAGTCCAAAGTGAATCCAATTGGTCCGCACTTAATGCCTTCCACTTTAGAAAACGGTGTGAGACGGTTGCAGGGTCCTAGATAATCGACCCCACATGTCTAGACAACCGTGTTCTTCCCACGTCAGCACCGCCTGACCTCCCATCTACCTCTCTAAAAGTAAGAGGAATCCTTGTCCCCGCTACCCTCTTAGACAACGCAATATTCTTGTTCTTCCCCCGTCTCTTGCGGGCAAAAGATTCTTCAAAATTATCAAATTCATAATTAGATATGTGAATCAATTCAAATAATAACTAATTTGTAAACAAGTTACCTGTCGATGATGGGTCGGGAGTAGAACCATGCTCCTCCTCGTCATCCTCCTCGTTAGGCTCCTCGAGACCCTCGTCTTCAGCCTCATCATCATCCACCATATCAGCAAACGTACTCTCTATAAACTCTTCGGCCTCAGTAGCCTCAACATCCTCGTCTGCTGGGGGAGCAGTAGCTATCGGGACCACAACAATAGGTGGTTGGTCTCTAGAAAACGATTCTCGGAGCCTTAAGTTCTCTGATTGGGCAAGTAAGTTCTGGTATGCCTTTAACAATTTGCTGGGTGTTTTCCTCATACTCCACCAAGGTTCTTTACTACCTTTAGACATTCTTAATGCATACCATTAATAAATGAGTGAATAATTGAAATAAAGTAGTAATAAGAACGAATATAAAGTAAAAAACATAAATCTACCTAATTAATTAATCTGAACTATATATTTGTAAACCGTGGTTTTATTTTTGTCACAATCTTCCAACCGGGTCGGGCTGACATATCAGGGGCGTAGAATACTTGTTTTGCTTGACTCGCCAATTTATACGGGTCTTGACTTTGAGTTTTCAAAATTCGGTTTATATTTACACTTACGAAGCCATATTTATCCACTTTCACTCCTAGTTCCCCCGAGTGTGTATCAAACCACTTACACTTGAATAAAACAACTCGTTTGTGAGAAAAGTATTGTACTTCGATTATATTCGTTAAAACTACGTAGTATGACATAGTTTCAGACCCGTTGTACCCCTCAACAACCACCCCACTATTTTGAGTGGTCAAACCTTCGTCGTGTTTTTCTGTTCAGAATTTGTATCCGTTTACTTTACACCAAACATATATAGACGAGTACATACTTGGACCTTCTCCTAAGATCTTGAGGTTTTTTGATATGTCGTTAAATTCTACTAATTGGGCGACCTATATATATACCCGAAATGAAGTTATTAAAATGAATAAAAAGAGTTAGGATATATGATTTATAATTTACTCACTCGATGCTTGAAATAGGCGGCAAACATTTCTCCACGGGACTCGTTGTTATTGCAATACTGCATATAATCTCTGCAAATAGATCGAATATTAAATAACATACTCTTTAATGCTAATTAGTAACAACAACATAGAATTTTACATGTAAAAAGGTTCTGCTTCGGGGCAATTTTTCAAAATGTAAGAATGAACTATCACTCGATCGATATAATCCAAGTTGTATATTTTTCCGTTAGATAGATCTTCCAACGATGCAAATATTGAAATGCCCGAGATTTCAGCTTGTGCATTTTCTTGCTCTTCTTCCTCCATATACCTGGCACATAAACTAATACTCTCATTTACAAGATAGCTCTCGCTTATAGAGGCTTGGGGTGGTTATTATTCCGCAAATATCTTTTCATTGTACCCATGTAATGTTCAAACGGATACATCCATCGATACTGAACAGGTCCCCCAAGCAAAGCCTCAAATGACAAGTGAACCGGGAGATGCATCATGATGTCGAAGATTGACGGCGGAAAAATCATTTCAAATTTGCAAAGTGTCAATGTAATATCCATGTACATTTGTTCGAGGTCCTCTTGAATCAACTCTTTGAAGCACAACAACCGAAAGAACCGAGACAAATTTACTAACTCACCATACACATTATCTGGAAGTAATCCACGACTTGCTAAAGGAATAAGATATTCCAACAAAATGTGACAATCACGACTCTTTAATCCCGAAATCTTTTTCTTTTCCAAATTTACACAACCGCCGATATTTGTGCAAAAACCATCAGGCAACTTGAGATCTTTCAAGAATTTACAAAGACGTTTTTTATTTTTGGATGTCAAAGTGAAAGGCGCTTCTGGATAATGAACAACTCCTTCATCATTTATAGGATGTAACCATGATTTTATGCCTAAGAGTTGTAAGTCTTTACGGGTTTTAGGACCATCCTTAGTCTTCTCTTTCACATTCATTATTGTTCCCAACACGCTATCACAAATATTTTTCTCAATATGCATCACATCCAAATTATGTCTCAATAATAGTGATTTCCAATAAGGCAAACGGAAGAAAATGCTAAGTTTGTTCCAATTGTCTCCCTGCGTTTCATGATATATCTTGGTTTTCTTGCTCAGATCCGTACTAAGAATTATGTCTTCTAGGTCTCGTGCTTGCTCGTAACTTTCTTGCCCGTTAACAATCTAGGGGCTCTCTATAATCAGTTCGACCATCAAACGACTCTTTATCCCTTCTGTATTTGTGCTTTGGTGGAAGGAAGCGTCTATGACCCATGTAACATTGTTTGGAACCATGAACCAATCGAAGAGATACCGTGTCGTTGTTACAACAAGGACAAACGAATTTACCTTTCGTACTCCAGCCTAATAAATTCGCGTAGGCGGGAAAATTGTTAATGGTCCACAACAACGCCGCTCGCATGTTAAAGTATTGAGAGATGTGTGCATCAAACGTTTTCACACCAGTTTGCCACAGTTCAGTCAACTCGTCAATAAATGGCTGGAGAAATATATCAATTGCATCTCCCGGACTCTTTGGACCCAGAATTAACATAGATAAAATAAAATTGCTAGAATCCATGCAAGTAGTGGGTGACACATTATAAGGAACGAGAATAACCAGCCAAACACTGTATGATTTTTTCCCATTTGCAAATGGTTGAAACCCATCGCTCGATAAACCCAGTCTTACGTTTCGAGATTCCGACGCAAAATCTTTATAATTTTCATCAAACGTTTTCCAAGTTAAGGAATCAGCGGGATGTCTCAACGTATCACTATCAACTCTTCCTTCTTTATGCCATCTCATCATTGGAGCCGTTTTTGAGGACATGTATAGTCTTTGCAGTATTGGTATTAAAGGAAATATCTCAACACCTTTTTTGAAATGAATTTCCCATTTTGCTTCTCTCGAACTGCCCCACTTGTTTGGTCGACTTTCCATCTTGAAAGACCGCAGACTCTGCAAGAATCTTCATTTTTGTCGTCTTTCCAAAATAGCATACAGTTGTTCTTACATGCGTCTATCTTGTCATATTTAAGCCCGATATCAGTAATGAATTTTTTACTTTCGTAGTATGAGTTTGGCAATTGAGCGTCAATCGGTAATATGTAGTCTTTAAGCAGACGCAACAACATATCGAAAGAAAAATTTGTCCATTGACATACATTTTTTATGTGAAGTAGTTTCAGTAGTGCTGATGATTTCGTTATTCGAGCACCTTCATACAATGACCGTTTGCAATCATCAAGCAATTTATAAAATTTATGCGCATCTTCGACTAGTTCATGGTTGTTCGGGACATCATTAACGTTGGAGAACATATCGTTTATAAATTCGTGCATATAGCGTTCTTCATTAACCTCTTCATCAACTGTATTATTCATCTCCGGTCTCGCATCGTTGAATTCCGGCACAGCATCCTCCGACTGATCATCGTCATCATCATCATCATCATCATCGAAGTCATCGACATCGTCATTAACCACTTGAGTAGTACGTCTCTTTTCTCCATGAAAATACAAGTACTCATAATGAACATTTATTCCATAAATGATGAGGTGAGGCTTCACTTCGTATATTTCCATAAACGACGTGTTCAAGCATTTCACGCAAGGACATTTCACGGTTTTTCGGGATGTACTCCTAACAACAAACTCGAGAAATTTGTCAACACCTTCCTCTTAATCTGGATGATCTCGACGTAAGATCATCCAGCTTTTATCGGGTACTTCCATCTTTCTAATAAAATGGAAAACAACCCGCATTATTATTTACATAAATTAGGCTTCCATTTATCTTACATAATTCAAACCTAAATACATACATCTAACCAAAATATAACTTAAATCAACATCAATGAAAACAAATATTCATAAATCTAACCAAATATCCATTAATCTAACCAATTTTTTAAACTAATCAAACCTAATCCAACACTATTTCAATCATACATAATTCAAATAATTCAATTCATACCTAAAATCCAATATAATACAAACAATGCAATTTTAACCTAAAATCTAATTTATTCATACATAAACCAAATCTAATTCAAACAATTCAATTCATACATAAAATCCAATCTAATCCAAACAATTCAATTTTAACCTAAAATCTAATTCATTCATACATAAACCAAATCTAACATAATCAAATCTAATTCAAACAATTCAATTCATACCTAAAATCCAATATAATCCTAACAACATAAAAATCCTTAAAAACTGACCTTTTTTAGCAGTTGTGGCGGCGACGGTGGAGAGGCGCGACGACGATGGAGGAGGCGGCTGAAGGTGGAATAACCTCGGCGATCTTCAAGAGACGGACGGTCCTAATCCAAAATTAGACAAAATCAAACCATATTATCTAACTTAAATTTAACATAAATCCAACAAAGTTCAAACTAAATCATATACCAAACAAAATATAATTTAACAAACCTAATCTAACAAATCAATATAAAAACCAAATCTAACCAAAATATTGAACATATAACCTAAATGTAACATTAATCAAACAATTTCAAACCAAATCTAATAACCAAAATCAAATCTAATCCAAACAATTCAATTCTAACATAATCTCAATAACCATCAATCAAACCAAATAACTAAACCTAAATCAAACTCAATATAAACCAATTTTTAACATTAATCAAACCTAATAACCAAACCTAAATCAAAATCAATAACCATCAATCAAACCAATTAACCAAACTCAATATAAACCAAGATTTAACATTAATCAAACCTAATAACCAAACCTAAATCAAAATCAATAACCATCAATCAAACCAATTAACCAAACCTAAATCAAACTCAATATAAACCAATTTTTAACATTAATCAAACCTAATAACCAAACCTAAATCAAAATCAATAACCATCAATCAAACCAAATAACCAAACCTAAATCAAACTCAATATAAACCAATTTTTAACATTAATCAAACCTAATAACCAAACCTAAATCAAAATCAATAACCATCAATTAAACCTAATAACGAAACCTAAATCAAATTCAATAACGATCAATTAGACTTAATAACCAAAATATAACCTAAAATAAAAAAAACTAACCAGATAACAAAAAACTAACCTAAAATCAAACAAAAAAACTAACCTTGAAATGAATCGGATGTCGGCGGCAGTAGGAGGCGACGGAAGCGGGGCTGGAGCGGCGACATAGCAAGTAGACGACGGCGTTGTCTGATCAGAAGAGGAACCGTCGTCGTCGTCTTCGTCTGATTGAGGGAGGAAGGCGTCGTCGTCGTCGTCTAATCGAGGGAGGAAGGCAGCGACGACGGCGGCGTCGTTTGATCGCCAGAGGAAGGAGGCGCGAGAGAGGCGATCGAGGAGAGAGAGTGAAATCGGGGAAATAAGAAGTGAAAGGATTTTTTTAATAAGGTCAATTCCGAAAGTTTTATTAAAACTTTCGATTTGTCTTAATTGTTTAATTCCGAAGGTTTTTCATAAACCTTTCGGTTTTGGTCATTTGATTAATTCCGAGAGTTAATCATATAACTCTCGGTTTTATTTTCATATTTCTAAGAGATTTGTATATATCTCTCGGTTTTGATCATTTAAATTCCGAAAGATGTGTCTAAATCTCTCGTTTTTGACATATGTACAATTGAATTTAAATAGATAAAACTGAGAGATTTGTGTATATCTCTCGGTTTTGATCACTATTTCCGAAAGTAATGTAATTAACTTTCGGTTTTACAACGTGATAAATTGTTAAATTTATTGGTTTCTCACTTTCTAATAACCTTGAACAACATTAATTTAACACATTTGATATCCTTAAAACATTTCCCAATCCATATGATCAAATTACACAAATACATAGGATAATCAAACATAAACATTCATATACATTTCTCTATATAATCAAACACAATCATGAACATTTTAATCTTCTAATGACTTTGATCAACATTAATTTAACACATTTGATAACCTTAAAACATTCATTACAAAATCCAATTAATTTAACAAATTAGGAAGTGGTAAAAGCGAAAGTTATATATATAACTTTCAGTTTTGATGATTATTTCCGAAAGTTTTAGATAAAACTCTCGGTCATGACCTTAACCAGTATGTTTTTGGGGGAAGGGTAGAACCGAAAGTTATATCATTAACTTTCGGTTTTGATGGTTATTTCCGAAAGTTAATAATATAACTTTCAGAATTAATAATTCACAAATTGTTAAATTAATTGGTTTCTCACCTTCTAATGACCTTGAACAACATTAATTTAATACATTTGATATCCTTAAAATATTGCACAATCCATATGATCAAACATTACACACATTCATAAGATAATCAAACATAAACATTCATATACACTTCTCTATATAATCAAACACAATCATAAACATTTTAACATTAAACACAATCTTAATTTTTAAAAAACAACACACACTTGAATATATTAGTAATGAGTATATATTGGAAGGTAAAAAACCAATTAATTTAACAATTTGTCAAGTGGTAAAACCGAAAGTTTTCAAATGAACTTTCGGTTTAGATGGGTATTTACGAAAGTTTTGAATAAACCTCTCGGTCCTGACCTTAAACAGAATGTATCTTGGAAGGGTCAAAACCGAAGGTTTTCAAATAAACCTTCGGTTTTGAGCCTTCCCAACACTTATAATTTTTTTTTCTGTATTTTTAAAACAAGGGTCAAGATCGAAGGTTTATTTGAAAACCTTCGGTTTTACCCTTCCCAACACTTAGAAAATTTCATATTTTTTTTAAACAAGGGTCAAAACCGAAGGTTCATTTGAAAACCTTTAGTTTTTACCCTTACCCATACTTAGAATTTTTTCTGTTTTTTTTAAATAAGGGTCAAAACCGAAGGTTCATTTGAAAACCTTCGACTTTATCCTTCCCAACACTTAGAAAATTTCCTGTTTTTTTTAAACAAGGGTCAAAACCGAAGGTTCATTTGAAAACTTTCGGTTTTTACCCTTACCCATACTTGGAATTTTTTATGTTTTTTTTAAATAAGGGTCAAAACCGAAGGTTCATTTGAAATATTCGGTTTTGACCCTTCTCAACAAGTTAGACGTACAGTCTAATGGTTATTGGATAATTAAACGTGTAGTCTAATTAAGTGAAAGTTAGACGTGAGTCTAACTCTTTCAGACAAGTCTGAGGTAGAACCGGAATTAGACGTGCTGTCTAACTTAGTGGAGTTAGACGTGCAGTCTAATGGTTATTGTAATTAGACGTGTAGTCTAATCCTATTAGACCAGGCGGTCTAATAGACTCGGTTATTAGAAGGAGATGTTTAATTTCATTAGACTGATTTTCACAATCCGTCTAACGTTAGCATTTCACCTAACCACGTGCTATAGCTGTACCCTACTATTGCTCCACTTTCTAGTGAAGATTTGTACAACAACTATATGCAAGCAACAAAGGAATTCCACGTAAGAGAATTTTCCTCACTTTACTTGTTTTGCAGGTACATCCCTGATGAAATATTCGGCGCACTACCAGTGGTGTATGGCCACGATCCTTGTGCTTAGAACCTGCTGTGTACAATGGAGGCTTTCCAATGGAAGAGTGCCACGTATCATTCTAAAAGATTCGACCGTTAGCTCCTGCTCATTATTTAACAAATCTAAAGGACAACGGACAATCTGTCTCAGATAACGAACAAGCAATCAAATTTTATAGAGAGAGAAACTATTCGATCATCTTGCTTACTGAATTCAAGCCTTTGAATACTCATACTGTGAAGCTGCTTTTTGATTGTACTGTGTGTGAATCAAGAGAGAGCTAGAATAAAAAAACACCTTTAACTGAGTGATATTCTTCATCTTGTAATTGAACAGAAAGTGTTCTGTTCAATAGTGAGCTAAGTGTGTGTAAACTGTATTTGATTCGAATCATATTATAGTGAATCATTCTGGTGGTTGGAAGAAGGGGTGACGTAGGAGAGTTTCTCCAAACATCCATAAACAAACTGCTGTGTTATTTCATTTCTGTCATCTTTTCATATTTCTTCTTGTGCTTCAAACCCAAGTAAACAATTCCGCCTTGAATCTGTTTCAAGTGTTTACAAGTGTTTGTGTAGAATATAAAGCGAATTAAATCCTTAACAGGATTTCTTTCAAACCGTTTTTCATAAGCCTTCATCCTTACCCAAACCCCCGTCTCTATCGATAAATCCGATCCTATCAATTGGTATCGGAGCCCTGTTTCTATTCTCAAGCATTTCCTGAAATATGTCGAACATAATCAAAGATGCCAATGCTATAGCCATTCCAACTTTCTCTCGAGAAAACTACATTGTTTGGAAGAAAAGAGTTCGTGCTCATCTCTATTCTCTTCATGATGACATGTGGAGCGTTGTCATAGAAGGTCCTATCAAGATTGATAAGGAGAAGGCTGACTGGACCGCTAATGAAAAGAGGCAGAACAATCTCAACAACATGGCTCTTGATGTTCTATACAGATCTCTCGATGACAGCTCTAACTCCTTCAGACAAGTTTGAGGTAGAATCGGAATTAGACGTGTCAGTCTAACTCAGTGGAGTTAGACGTGCTAGTCTAATGGTTATTGAATAATTAGACGTGTGGTCTAATTAATGAAAGTTAGACGTGCATCTAACTCCTTCAGACAAGTCTGAGGTAGAACTAGAATTAGATGTGTCAGTCTAACTTAGTGGAGTTAGACGTGCCAGTCTAATGGTTATTGTAATTAGACGTAAGTCTAATTATATTAGACTAGGCGGTCTAATAGACGTTTTTCTATTAGAAGGAGATGACCTATTTCATTAGACTGATTTTCACAATCCGTCTAACTGAAATACGTCTAATGCTTAGTTTAAGCAGTACGCTTGAATCTAGCATTTCTCCTACCCACGTGCTATAGCTGTACCCTACTTCTGCTCCACTTTCTAGTGAAGATTAGTACAGAAGCTATATGCATCCAATCAAGGAATGCCACGTAAGAGAATTTTCCTCACATTACCCGTTTTGCAGGTACATCCTTGATGGAATATTCGGCGCACTACCAGTTCTGTACGGCCACGATCCTTGTGCTCAAAACCTGCTGTGTACAATGGAGGCTTTCCAATGGAAGAGTGCCACGTATCATTCTTGAAGATTCGACCGTTAGCTCCTGCTCAGTATTTAATCAATCCTAAGGACAACGGACGAAGCACCTAATCTTACGAGTGACTTTGCCTTACACAACGAACAAGTAATCTGATTTTGCAGAGAGAGAAACTACTCAATCATCTTGCTTACTTAATTCATATTGTGAAACTTCTTTCTGATTGTAGTGTGTGTGAATCGAGAGCGAGAGCTAGAATCAAAGCACCTTTAGCTGAGTGATATTCTTCATCATGTAATTGAACATAAAGTGTTCTGTTCAATAGTGAGCTAAGTGTGTATAAACTGTATTTGATTCTAATCATCTTATAGTGAATCCTTCCGGTGGTTTGATTCTCACATATATCCAAATTAACCACAACTCTCGACCCAGCAATCCGGACACTTTAAAAATTAAGCATCATTATATATATATATATAGATTAGTTAGTTAAAAAGTTGAACTTATATTGTTAAAATGTCACGCGTTTATCAAATTTTGGGTTGAATTTAAAATATAAAGTGTTATTAGCCTATTTGGCTAAAAGGTTGTACTTGTTTTGTTAGGTTGCAAGTTCAAACCATACCTATAGCATTTTTAATTTTATTTTTAACCGTTTTAAGTTTATGGGCGGGTCAACCCACAATCCGACCCAAATATCCATTTACTCTCACATATATCCAAATTAACCACAGCTCTTGACCCGGCAATCCGGACACTTTAAAAATTAAGAATCATTATATATATATAGATTAGTTAGTTAAAAAGTTGAACTTTTAGTGTTAAAATATCCCGCGTTCATCAACTTTTGAGTTGAATTTAAAATATAAAACGTTATTAGCCTAGTTGGTTAAAAGGTTGTACTTGTTTTTGTTAGGTTGTAAGTTCGAACCATAACTATAAAATTTTTAATTTTATTTTTAACCGTTTTAAGTTTATGGACGGGTCAACCCACAATCCGACCCAAGTATCTATTTACTCTCACATATATCCAAATTAACCACAGCTCTCGACCCGGCAATCCAGACACTTTAAAAATTAAGCATCATTATATATATATATATATATTAGTTAGTTAAAAATTTGAACTTATATTATTAAAATGTCACGCGTTTATCAAATTTTAGATTGAATTTAAAATATAAAGTGTTATTAGTCTAGTTGGTTAAAAGGTTGTACTTGTTTTGTTATGTTGCAAGTTCGAACCATACCTATAGCATTTTTAATTTTATTTTTAACCGTTTTAAGTTTATGGGCGGGTCAACCCACAATCCGACCCAAGTATCCATTTACTCTCACATATATCCAAATTAACCATAGCTCTCGACTCGGTAATCCGGACACTTTAAAAATTAATCATCATTATATATATATATTAGTTAGTTAAAAAGTTGAACTTTTATTGTTAAAATGTCCCGCGTTCATCAACTTTTGAGTTGAATTTAAAATATAAAGCGTTATTAGCTTTGTTGGTTAAAAAGGTTGTACTTGTTTTTGTTAGGTTGTAAGTTCTAACCATAACTATAGCATTTTTAATTTTATTTTTAACCGTTTTAAGTTTATGGACGGGTCAACCCACAATCCGACCCAAGTATCTATTTACTCTCACATATATCCAAATTAACCACAACTCTCGACCCGACAATCCGAACACTTTAAAAATTAAGCATCATTATATATATATATTAGTTAGTTAAAAAGTTGAACTTATATTATTAAAATGTCACGCGTTTATCAAATTTTGGATTGAATTTAAAATATAAAGTGTTATTAGTCTAGTTGGTTAAAAGGTTGTACTTGTTTTGTTAGGTTGCAAGTTCGAACCATACCTATAACATTTAATTTTATTTTTAACCGTTTTAAGTTTATGGGCGGGTCAACCCACAATCCGACCAAAGTATCAATTTACTCTCACATATATCCAAATTAACCATAGCTCTCGACTCGGCAATCCGGACACTTTAAAAATTAAGCATCATTATATATATATATATTATTGATATATATGATGCATTACTTAATCAAACCGTACGTGAAGTAGACGAACAAACAACTAGCTCTTGGACCAGAATCTGATCGAGCTCCGACGATGAGTCTTCTTCAATCATTGGGAAAACTTAACAATGACAGGAAGTTTGATGAAGCCTTTTGAGAGCTGCTAGAAAGGAAGAATCCCACCTTACTAGTAGAGGACTTGCTTCAAAAAGAGAGCAAAAGGGATCCCGATAAACAGGTGGAACTCACCGAGATCAATCATCAAGCCAGCTACCCATGGTCAGAAGGGGAGTTAACGATTCTTTTTCTTTTTTTATTCCAGTGATATGAATGGAATAATTAACCTTTTTATGTTGGATCTTTAGAGCATTAATATGATCTATTTGTCCGGAAACAGGTTAAAGACATTCTAAAAAAATCTTTTCTCTAGCATCTTCAGATAAGAGGGGTATCTTATCATTGACAATAAAGATATAGTTCACTCAACGATTGCCTTTCACCATACCTTTATCTATGGATATATTCATATCTTCAGTAAAGACTTGGGATATGACCTCAGATCAGCCTCTCCAACCCGTTAAAGCAAGCGAAGCCTGAAATTCTTTGTCTTCCCCCTCTTTTATCACCCCACACATAGTATGAGGGATTCACCTTTGTAACAAGACACACGCATTTTTTCTTCTGTGGTCCAACTAAGGGCAATCCTCTTCATCCATGTCTTCCCCTATTTACAACGTTCAAATGGGGTGAAACAAGCACTACCTGGTGAAGCTTGCTTCACTCAATATTTGCATCACTGATAGAAGTGAAGCAAACTTCACTAGGTATTTACATTTGTAAGATATTTAAATGAATTTATTTTAATTATTTTATATAATTATATAATAAATATATATATAAAACAACATGTTCAAAATTTTTTGTAATATATTTAAATTAATTTGTAAAACAAAATATTTTAAAATTTATTTGTAAGATATTTTTTTAAAAAAATATTTAAATTATTTTATATTTTATATAATTAAATATTATATATATATAAATGTTCATGTAAAACCAATAATACATTTATATAAAAACATTTATACGTTCATATAAAAGCACTTATGCCTTCATATAAGTCTGCAAAAGAATAAAAAAAATAAAACAAACATTAACCGGTGAAGCAAGCTTCACCTGGGTATTTACAATGCTCAAATGAGTGAAACAAACACTATTTGGTGAAACTTGCTTCACTCAATATTTGCAGCGCTGATAGAAGTAAAACAAACTTCACTAGGTATTTACATTTGTAAGATATTTAAATAAATGTACTTTAATTATTTTATATGATTATATATTAAATATATATATATATATAAAACAACATGTTCAAATATTTTTATAATATATTTAAATGAATTTGTAAAACAAAATATTTAAAATTTTTATTTAAATTATTTTATATTTTATATAATTATATATAAATGTTCATGTAAAACTACTAACACATTTATGTAAAAACATTTATAAGTTCATGTAAAAACATTTATGTCTTCATATAAGTCTGCAAAAGAATAAAAAAAATAAAATAAGTACTACCCGGTGAAGCAAGCTTCACCTGGGTATTTACAACACTCAAATGAGTGAAATAATCATTACATGGTGAAGCTTGTTTCACTCAATATTTGCAGCGCTGATAGAAGTGAAGCAAACTTCACTAGATATTTAAATTTGTAAGATATTTAAATGAATTTATTTTAATTATTTTATATAATTATATATTAAATATATATATATATATATATATATATATATATAAATCTAACATGTTCAAATTTTTTTGTAATATATTTAATTTTTTTTGAAGATGTTGTTTTATATATATAATTATATAAAATAATTAAAATAAATTCATTTAAATATCTTACAAATATAAATACCTAGTGAAGTTTGCTTCACTTCTATCCGTGCTGCAAATATTGAGTGAAACAAGTTTCACCAGGTAGTGCTTGTTTAACTCATTTGAGCGCTGTAAATACCCAGGTGAAGCTTGCTTCACCGTGTAGCGCTTATTTTTTTTTTATTCTTTTACAGACTTACATTAAGGCATAAATATTTTTTCATAAATGTGTGAGTGATTTTACATGAACATTTATATATATTTAATATATAATTATATAAAATATAAAATAATTTAAATATTTTTTTAAAATATCTTACAAATAAATTTTAAAATATTTTGTTTTACAGATTCATTTAAATATATTACAAAAATTTTTGAACATGTTGGTTTATATATATATTTAATATATAATTATATAAAATAATTTAAATAAATTCATTTAAATATCTTACAAATGTAAATACCTAGTGAAGTTTGTTTCACTTCTATCAGCGCTGCAAATATTGAGTGAAGCAAGCATCACCAGGTAGTGCTTGTTTCACTCATTTGAGCGCTGTAAATAACCAGGTGAAGCTTGCTTCACCGGGTAGTGCTAGTTTTATTTATTTTTATTATTTTACAGACTTACATTAGACATAAATGCTTTTACATGAACATTTATATATATATTTAATATATAATTATATAAAATATAAAATAATTTTAATAATATTTTTAAAATATCTTACAAATAAATTTTAAAATATTTTGTTTTACAAATTCATTTAAATATATTACAAATTTTTTTGAACATGTTGTTATATATATATATTTAATATATAATCATATAAAATAATTAAAGTAAATTCATTTAAATATCTTATAAATGTAAATACCTAGAAAAGTTTGCTTCACTAATATAAGCGCGGCAAATATTGAGTGAAGCAAACTTCACCAGGTAGTGCTTGTTTCATTAATTTCAGTGTTGTAAATACCTAGGTGAAGCTTGCTTCATTGGATAGTGCTTGTTTTAATTTTTTTTATTCTTTTGTAGAATTACATTTAGGCATAAATGATTTTACATGAACGTATAAATGTTTTTACATAAATATGTTATTGGTTTTACATTAATATTTATATATATTTAATATATAATTATATAAAATAATTTAAATATTTTTTTTTAAATATCTTACAAATAAATTTTAATATATTTTGTTTTACAAATTTATTAAAATATATTACAAAATATTGTTTTATATATATATTTAATATATAATCATATAAAATAATTAAAATAAATTTATTAAAATATCTTACAAATGTAAATACCTAGTGAAGTTTGTTTCACTTCTATCAGCGCTGCAAATATTGAGTGAAGCAAGCTTCACCAGGTAGTGCTTGTTTCACTCATTTGAGCACTGTAAATATCCAAGTGAAGCTTGCTTCAATTAAATGAGTAATGCTTTTTATTTTTTTTCTATTCTTAAGAAGACTTACATGAATGCATAAGTTTTTTTACATAAATATGTGAGTGGTTTTACATGAACATTTATATATATTTAATATATAATTATATAAAATATAACATAATTTAAATAATTTTTTAAAAATATCTTAAAAATAAATTTTAAAATATTTTGTTTTACACTTTTATTTAAATATATTATAAAAAAAAATGAATATTTTGTTTTACAAATTCATTTAAATATATTTACAAAATAATATAAATATCTTTCAAAAATAATTAAAAATATGTTTTTATATGTATATATTTAATATATAATTATATAAATTTTTAAATAATTTGTCAAAATATATTTCAATACATTACAAACAAATTTATGCATATTGAATATATAAATATATACATTATGAAATAATTTGTACAAATTCATTTGAATATATCACAATTATAAAATATAATTATAATCATTCATAAAAATTAATTTAAATATCTCAAATCACATCATTTACTATTATTATTTTAAATAGATCTTGAAATAAAATTATATTAATTTATAATTATTATTTATATATATATAAGAAATAAAATTATATGAATTATTATTTAATCATTTAAATAAATCACAAATAAATTTATAAACATAATTTATAAATCGGAGTCAAGTGAAGTTCGCTTCACTCAACAATGAATATATGTCAATCAATTTTACATTGACAACCTCATGTAAAAGTCTCTTCAATGGGTCATGTAAAACGAAGTGAAGAGAAAGAATCTTCACTTCTTTCCGCTTCTACTGAACCCGGAATGAAATACGGGTTCCGGGTTCTCTCTCTTCCTTTCAACCCAGTTTTAATTTATTAATATAATAATATTACTGAGTTTTGATTGGTCCGCAATAGGGGAACACCCAATTCGGTAACAGAAGATCTGATTTGTCTTCTAAGTCAGTGTTCAAAAGTTTTAACATTAATACACACTTTTTTAGCCCGTGTAATATATATATATATATATGTATATGTGTATGTGTATGTGTATGTGTATGTGTATGTGTATGTGTATGTGTATGTGTATGTGTATGTGTATGTGTATGTGTATGTGTATGTGTATGTGTATGTGTATGTGTATGTGTATGTGCATGTGTATGTGTATGTGTATGTGCATGTGTATGTGCATGTGCATGTGCATGTGTATGTGCATGTGTATGTGTATGTGTACGTGTATGTGTACGTGTATGTGTACGTGTATGTGTACGTGTATGTGTACGTGTATGTGTACGTGTATGTGTACGTGTATGTGTACGTGTATGTGTACGTGTATGTGTACGTGTATGTGTACGTGTATGTGTACGTGTATGTGTACGTGTATGTGTACGTGTATGTGTACGTGTATGTGTACGTGTATGTGTACGTGTATGTGTACGTGTATGTGTACGTGTATGTGTACGTGTATGTGTACGTGTATGTGTACGTGTATGTGTATGTGTATGTGTATGTATATTTGCCCGGTTTATTCACTTAATTTGCCCCATTTTTTTAAATTTAGGTGGGACTAGAACCCACCCTAACCTAAGGGCGAATCCAGAATTTGATTTTCATTGGACTGTAAGATTTTTGGTATTATACTATTACGTGTAATACGTAAACATATTAATTGAATTTTTCTATAAATACCCTTACTAAATAGATCTTCGGCCAACCCTTCCTAAAATAAAATAAATAAACGAAATTTTAAGAGTGATTAGAATACTCGATTTAAAAAACAAAATTATACATGTTAAAGAAAAATTAAGTTAAGAAAACGTGAAAAATTAAATTAATTAGATTTTAAATAATTGAAAACTAAATATATAAATAAAGAAAATATAAAAATCTAATTTATTGGATTTTCGCATATTTTGTAAAAATATAAAAAAAATGGAGAAGATGATTATAAAATATTAATTTAAACTGTTTTAAAAGAATAAATAATATATAAATTTATTTATTTAAATAATTGAAACAAATTAATATAACTGTTTAATTTGTTTTAAATATTAATTTATAATTTTTTATAATATTTAAAAAAATATAAAAGACTATTTTACTCTTACAATAAATTATTATTTTAATCTTTATATTAAAAATAATTTGTATTATAAATTAAACTGAAATTAATAAAAAATAATAATATATAATTATATAAATGTAGTTTTAAAATAAATAATACTAATATATCATTTAAATTATTAAGTTATATAATTATATAAATGTAGTTTTAAAATAAATAATACTAATATATCATTTAAATTATTAAGTGGGAGGGCAGGGTTTGATAACCTGACCTTCCCTTAGTCCGATTAAATGGGAAACCATGAGAACAAATAGTTACATGTTTAAACTTAATATACATATAAACTTAATATACATATGTTTAAAACTTTACTCTCTATTACAAACCAAACATTTTTTTAATTTAGGTGGGGCTGAAGCCCACGTTAGCCCAAGCGTGGCTACCCAGGCTAAATTCTTTTCAAAAATTCTATCCGGACTATTATCAAACAATGAATTAAAAATCACACTCTAATGACAGGAAATTATCAATAACGACAGTATTTTACCGTCGTTATTGTGAAATACATACAAAAGAAATTTGACCTACCCGGGTTACAGCCTAGGTAAGGATGAACTAGGCTCCGCCATATATATATATATATAAATTAACTAATATATGTTTGTCACTTGATAAAATTTTGGTTCCTTTCTGATTAATCATATCAAATTAGATAAATGAAAAGAGCAACTAAGGGTCAGCAAAATAAATGCCACAAATCGGTGCCTTTGTCACGTGTACATGACAGAGAAAAAATATATCATTTGGTAATATAAATTCAATCTCAAACTCAAAATTCAGCTTAATCCTTAAATTATTTCTCTCTCAAACTTCTCCAGACGAAAATCATCTGATAATAATTAATTATGTGTAGAGAACACATTTTCCTTGGTTTTGATTATGGAATGCAATTCTTCCATAACTCGTTCATGTGCTGAAATTTATCTACTATTTTTAATGTGAGTTTGTCCGTGTAATTGTTGTCAAAAAATAATATAAAAGTTGTAACTTATAAGTTTATATACTTATAATAAACATCTAAATTTTTTATTTAAAATTATATTTATTAACTTCTTCAATTAAAATAGAGAATATCAAATTATATATATACAAATATATTTATTTTACTTTTTTGAATTTAAATATATATATATATATATATATATAATTAATATGATTAATAATAACAATAATTAATGTGTAATAATCACATAAAATTTTATAATAATATGATAAAAATAATTGAGAAAAACTAATTTAACTAGCCTAATATACTTCTGTTTCAAGGATTAATAAAATTCAGATATATGTTGTCTTCTTTGTTGTCTTCGTCGTCATTATCGTCGTCATCTCCATCATCACCCACTTCTTAGACATCAATATTTATGGTCTCAACAAGAGGTGCTCTAGTGGATGGAAATCCTTCTGATCGTCTTCATTATCGTCTACCTAAAAAGAATTAAAAAAAAATCTCAGTTTTAATGTAACTCTAAAATGTTTTTACTTTAAAACAGATTGACATATCTCACCAATTGAATAAATATAACATATACAAAGTTGAAATAGACGATATCATCATTTCTCAATCAACTAACAATCTCATTTAACCACCAATATCATTTCTTCTCTAATGGATCACTTTTGCACCCCAACTATTTAAGAGTACCAACATCTTTTACCCTCACTTTTGGCAAACCAATCATCTTATTCTTACCGACATCTTTATCCTCATTTTTTCGGTACACCATCAATATTCTTTGTTCTTCAATAAATCTCTCATTATTAAGCTCGTGACCTCAATTCGAATACTTTGTACTTCAATCATCTCATATTATTACCACAACCTCTTCTCTTTACTCTCATTTCTGTAAATCAACCACTAATCCAATCGACTTCTCATTTTGAGACCTCACTTTCACACTTCGGTCAACAAACTATCTCATTCAAATATTTAACTTTCAATATGTTTTGTTTCCCATATCATTATCATGACACTTTGACAAACCAATCACAATCCAAAGAGACCTTTAATCTCGCAATCTAACACTTTCATACTTTGGTCAAATCAACATCTCATTTCATACATATTTTTAACCACAAATATCTTTATAGACACTCATTTTTTATACCCAAAATTATAACTTTTAAAATCTCGAGTCAATAGAAGGATTTCTCACATTCATACAATGTCTCATGACACGTGATTAAGAATTAATTATTAATTCGTATAATAGAGTTGTGTCGATCAATTTTCAAATTAATAAAAACTCGTACAATATATAGATAAATAAATATTACACATATAAATAACTTAAATATGTCAAGCTTGTATAACATTGATATTAATGTTGTGTTTTTCTATTTTGTATGGAAATAATCAAAGAAAAAAAATAAAAAAATAAAATCATTTTGCCGGAAAAAGTTGTCGTAGACTATTGCGGGTGGCGGCGTGTAGCGGCCGGCGCCGGATCAGAGCAGACACGCACTAGGAAGATTAGTTGAGGTCCAGTCAACGTTGGAAAGGGGAAAGTTAACGAGTCAACTAGGCGCTTGCCTAGTCAACCCATGGTCAAAGCACGCGAGCCAATTCCACCAGAAAAACTAACGGGACCTAGAGCAGAGATAAATTGCTAACGGATTATTCTAACGCCATATAGAACACTAGGAAAATAGAAGATCCATCAACGATGGAGGCTCGTCTTTCCTGACTAATTCCTCAAGCCAAGGCTGACCGCGACAAGATTGAGATTCAATCCGTTGCCCGAATTCCACTTTGACACCCAAGCATATTCAATTCGATGTTACTAGTTATAGAGGCTAAAAAAGGAAATCTAAATTAGAGACAGTTATTTATATTAGAGCTCTAAGTTAGTTTAAAATATTATAATTTTTAGGGTCACTAATATAATAAATAATTGTGTAAATGTCATATTTAGTATAAATCAAAATAATTTGATGTAATGTGAAATTAAATTTATGACTTATAGGTGTATTTTGTCATTAATATAAAGTGATGATACCTAAGTGACATTTTTAACTATATGAAGGGGCTAAATTAGAAATGACCAAATATAATAACTAACTTAATGTTGGTTATATGTAACGGTAATGGTCCCCATTTGAAGTATGGGCAATTCTCTTTTACGCAAAGAGAGAAACCTATTGACGTACTCATCAAATGGAAGAACCATTCTATAAAATGAAAGTTTAAGGAAAGAGATTAAAGAATCATTTCGTCAATGCAAAGTCTAAGAAAGAGAAGATTCATGATTCATCTTAAAGTTTACTTCCGCCACATTCAGATTTTAATTTCTCACACATTAAAATTAAGATCTAATTAGGATAATTCTAACAATTGGTATAAGAGCCATCCTAATTTAATTATGTGAAAAAATTATATCGTTGTAATATATATGCATGAAATGAATATACATGAAATTTATATGCATGCAATTGATAATAAAAACATGTTATTAGGAATATATATATTAATAATTTCAAATTAATTTTGTGTAAATATATAAAGATTTATCCTAAATTTATGGATATTTTGATTCTCTTGGTTAATTCCTAGATCTATGTGACTATAATGAGGGAACTGATGAAGACCCCTAAATCGAAGACCTATACTATCAGGAACAACTCTACATGGAAAGTAAATGAGGTATGAAATAAAAATGTAAGAAAGAAAGTTGAATACCATGCCTACAAAGGGGAAATCTTCTGGATGTTAAAACAAAAGTCGAGGTACTTAATTCTCCTTTTAAATTTAAATTTTCAAATGAAGTAGAAGAAAAGTGCATAAAGGAATGGGAAAATGTGCTGGTATGGAATTATATTGGAAAAAACAGAGTATCATTCTCAATCACTAAAAAAACTTTAATGAAACAGTGGAAGGAAAATGGGGTAGAAAAGATCTCTGCAAATATTCATGATCTCTACTTTCTTTAATTCAAGAATGGGTCAAATCTGGATGAAATTCTGAAACATGGGCATACATATATTACATCCAACTACATGAAGTTGGAAAGATGATCTGAAGATTTGAATTTGTTAAGTAGACTTAAGGAGACAGATATGGTTCAAGCTTTGGAATATCCCTGCACCCATGTATAAAGTAGAAGTCATTAGTAATTTTGTAGGGTTATTGGGAAAACCATTATACATGGACCCAATAACAGAAGGAGGAGAGCATTTATCATTTGCTAGAATTAGAATAGAAGTGAATCCTCGTAGCACATTATCGAATAATATGATAGTGATCGATAGGAAATTAAAATTTAATGTCATGAGAATCACTTATGAGTGGAGACCAGATATGTGTGCATTCTACAATACTTTACAACATGCCAACACGAAATGTGCTCAAGCTATGGAAGATGAGAAGAAGATAGTGAAAGGCTAAGAAGCAAAAAATCAGGAAAAAGAAACAAGGGAGTCTAAAAGCAAAGAGAAAAATGTGAAGAAAGAGAAAGAAACAGAAACCCATTTAGGACATTGAAAATGAAGAAATCAATGAAATTGAAGAAAATATATTAAGGGAGTTTCCGTTGAAGAAAAGAATAAAGGTAGCAATGAAATGGAGAATGAAGAATATGAAGGAAGTTTATTCTCAAACAAGTGATGTTACCAAGGCTGTTGCAGAGGATAGCATAGATGAAGTTGAAGGAAGCAAAGACAAGAATCTTGAGACTAATCTAGAGCTCAGGAATCTTGGAAAATAATTCTTTCTATAAAATCAGAACGGGTTAATATAAAAAAAGAAATCAAAACGAGAATATGTAGTATTCATCAACCTATTCAGTTCACCCCCTTTCATTGCAAGAGAAAGGGGAAGAGAAAGACAATATAATGATACAAGAGTTTGGTATGGATATAAAAATCCTGATTGGGATAATTAGGATTTGATACAGTTAATAATCTTTGTTTGTATGTTTGATTGTTACTAATCATTTTCTTTAAGTACGTTTGATTGTCATTCTTTAATCATAGCTAAGGTTTGTCTAGCTTGATTCTTGACCCTCCCACTTTTGGGATTTTAATTAAATAGTTTTAACCGTTTTCCAAAAAAAATAAAATAAATTCTTTTCCTTAAATTCCTAGATTTATGAAATTGAAGATTTTTTCCACAATATATTTTGAAGATCAATTAATTATTCTCTTTTAATTATAGTTAAAGAGGAATTCTATAATTATTATTAAAGTTAAAGATTCCTAGATTTAAGGATAGTTGTTATAATATAAATTTAAAGAGAGAATTAAGGAATAATATTTTTTAAAATATATATAAATAAATATATAATACAAATTTAATTATATCTTTATTTTAGGATTAAAAGATTAAGGTTAATGATTATTAATAAATTAATGAATAATTGAATTTCGTCATAAAAATATTTGAAATTTAGTCAAATAAATCTTGAAGATTTATTATTTAATATAATTAATATGTGACATTATAAATTTCAAATTCAAAGATAGATTGATTATTTGACATGTCTTATTATTAATATTTGATCATTACACCAAAATACTATTAGCAATTAATATTATTGTCCAAAGACTTGATATTAATGTTGCATTAAGTATGGATAAATTATTATTTGAATTTAGTTGCTCCCTACGTTTATAGATGTGAGCAACTACTTTATTAAATATCATAAATAATTAAGGGCTATAATTTTTATGATGTAAGGTTAAAGATAATTTTCTAATATTTTTTATTTTGAGGATATTGAGTTTGAGGGGAGAAATGATTTTGTCTTTTTAATAATTTAGATAAATAATTTATATTGAGGAAGATTAGATTTTATCTCAAATGTTTTTTTTGAAATTGATAAGAATTTTATTCATATTGATGATAAAGTTTAAAAAATCAAGAGTAACAAGAAAGTATTAATCAAATTCAATAAGTACAAACTCAACAACCTCAAAATTAAGTGTCTTTACGACAATTCAGTTTAATCAAATGACTTTAAGGACAATTTATGGCACTCGTTGCATATTTTGATACGAAGCTTCTCCAAAATATATATTAAAGTTTCTCAATGTAGACATTGAAAACCGATTTGGTGCAGCGAGAAAACTTTGTGTCTCGTTAGTGGTATCATAAATTTTACAAAATAATTATCTCTTTTGGTTTTGAGATGAATTTAATCGATGATTTGTGTATCACAAGTTCAGTGGGAGTAAACACATATTTATGGTTTTATATGTAGGCGACATTTTGTTTGCCACAAACTTTGTTTGACCTTAAGTAGCCAAATAGTTATAAGATATTTGAAAAGAACTAAGAATTAAATGCTCACATATAGGAAGTCGGGTAGTCTTGAGATTATTGAGTATTCAGACTACGATCTTACGGGATGCCAAACCAATATGAAATCAACTTCGAGCTACATTTTCCGCTAACTAGTTTAGTCATTTTTTTAAAGAAGTGACAAACAAACACTTACGTCTTCATTCACTATTGTAGCGGAATTTATGACATGTTACTAGCATCAAATTAATATTGATATCAAGTTTCTTGTCATAAAAAAATGATACAAAGTGGATAAATTTCTATAAAATATTTATGTACAAACTCTATGGTTATGAACCTCTTGATAATGGGTTTATAGTCTAGTAGTATCTTTTATAAGAATATTGCTTGTATGAGTGTCGTAGAGATCGATAATCTCTAACTTCAGTAGAAATTTGTAGTTTGGTTGTCTTTCAATTTAGTTATTTTATAGATAATTATGAGGTTTTTTATTCTGATTAGAAAATAAAGTATTATTCAGTTCATTACACTTTGTATAATTATGTTTAAAATATGATCTCACTAAAGTCAAGTAGGACCAAATGAAAATTGACATGAAAAGATCACCTTGCATGAAATTTTTATTCCTCACATTCATGATATGATTTGTCAATTCATTGTATTGATTTATGTGATCATTGTTGGGTCTAGTTGTGCTTAAATACAACGACGAGTTCTTTTATCCTATATTCATATGTTTAATTGATAAAATTTGTTAAATTAAAGTAGCTAATTAACTTAGGATAATTAGCCAACAATTATAAAAGTAAAATGTTTTGAATATTTAGTTTAAATAATCAAAATGCAGAAATTGTTAAATTAAAATAGTTAATCAACTATTAGTGTTAATTAACTATTAACATATAAATAAGAACTTAATTGTGTAAATTTAATCTTGTGCATATTAAAGAAAACCGGGAATAAAAAGTTGTACGGTGTTTGATCAAACTTAACACTTAATCAAACTTCAGTTTTATAAAAGAAGCGCTTCCGATTTATCTCCAAAATCGTTATTACATACTTCGGTATTATATATTCAGTTATATAAAGGGAAGCGCATCCGATATTATAAGAAGTCCAGTTTCTTAAACCTATTTTTTATGTTCCAATATTTTATAGGAACGTAACCGATTATTTATGTTCTGGTATTTTACAAGAACGCGTCGGGTTTTATCTTACGGTATTTTATAGGAACACGTCTGGTTTTATGTTCCGGTATTTTACAAGAACATAGCCGGTTATTTATGTTCCGGTATTTTACAGGAACGAGACCGGTTTTATATTTCGGCATTATGAAGAAGCGCCTTTGGTTATTTATTGAATTCGGTTTTATACAGAAGCGCTTCCGGCATTATATAACTTCGGTTATATAATAAGCGCTTCCGGTTATTTATCATCCGGTAATTTAATGGAGCACTTCCGGCTTTTCTTGTCTCCGATATTTTTACCAATCTTGGAACCATAAAGGACGCTTCCGGTAGTTGCAGAAGTCAACTTTAAACGTCCAAGGTATTTGTTTCTATTTTGTGCCAAGATTGTTGAAGATCTTATGGCAGCCTGTACAAGCAGTAGAGTTTTGTCAAACCTATTATTGAGTGCCAAGCACCAAATTCAAATCATCTCTATTAATGAATTTTGGCTTATTTTAATCAAAGTACAAACAAGATCAAAGAAGGTCCTCTCCGAGGTACTTTCTTGGAACTCAACCAATCAAAATAGGACCGACGTCTTATGAAACAAATATGTTTGTTATATGACCGTTGTAGCTCGCCTACTTAAAGAAGACGAAGGACAAATACTTCATCACCTTTTTTCCTTTGAATCCTTACCTTTGCTACAAACTAATCACAACCTTCATATTCTAAGAGTTTTCAAGTTTTTCATAGCATTAAGATTGTATTACATATTGCCCATTCTGTGTGAGTTGGTGAGCATTGTAAGTTGACATAATTTGTTTCTGTTCAATAGAGTGAGTGTGCTGGGAGTTCGAAAAAGGCAGTAACTTAGTCTTGGTTGTTAGATTGGGTTTGTATACGTGTTGTAATCAAATCAAATCTTCTAGTGAATATCCTTCTCATCTTTGAGAAGAAGGGGTGGCGTAGGAGTTTCTACTCTGAACATCCATAAACTCTCTTGTGTTGTGTGTTCTTTTCATTCAATCTGTATTACTTGCTTCTTCAAGTCCAAACAAATATTTCCGCACTTGAACGCGGTTCAAGAGTTTGTGAAGACTTGCATAGAATAGAAACCGGATATTAACTTCTAATAGAGTTAATATCAAACAAAGTGTGTGTAAGCATTCAACAGGACTCTGTCTTCTTACCTTGAAGGGTCTGGAATTAGACACGAGTTGTCTAGTGCTAGAACTCTACAAAAAAACGGTTTGGCTGAAAGGAGAAACAGAACCCTTAAGGAGGCGGCTAGATCAATGATAGATGACTCCGGAGTGGCTAAAAAAATTTGGGCAGAGGCTATCAACACAGCATGTCATACTCAAAAGCGATCAATGATAAATAAAAGATTTAACAAAATGCCTTTTGAGATTTACCATGGCAAAACTCTTAATGTTGAGTATTTTAGGATTTTTGGTTGCAAGTGTTCCATTCATAACAATGGAAAAAATTATTTGACCGTTTTTTATGCCAAATCTGATATTGGTATTATGTTAGGATATTTCTTAGTTAATAAAGCTTATAGAGTGTATAATAAACAAACTCTAATTGTTGAAGATTCATTCCATGTTATGTTTGATGAATCTGTTGAAAGTAATACCTCTACTATATCCATTGATTTGTCTAACAGAATGGAGGATGTCAATCTCCAATCTGATAGCGAAGATGAAGTCATAATGATGAACCGAAACATTGCTCATGACCAGGCGGTTGAGACTGTTGAAGCTCCGTTAAAATGTAACATACCCTTTAAATTTTATTTTTTTTAATTTAATTCAATATTTATTTATCTAAATCTTAAAAAAAATAAGAAAAACTTACCTCTATACCCTTATTTTATTCCTAATTTTCTCGTTACTTATATGTAATATTTTTATTTTTTAAATTTAACCTTTCACGTACAAATTAAAATTAAACATAAATATAATATATATATATATATATATAAATATCAAATAAACATATAATATTATGAAAAACATTTTCAATATTTTTGTCAATACCAAAGCTTTCAAATTCGCGAGTTAACTCGTGAACTCGTTCGAGTTTACGAGTCAACTCAAGAAAATCGAGTCAAGAGTTTAAGAAACTCGGTCAGGAGTAAAATCGATCTGGATTCATGAGTTAATACGGTGAACTTGTCAAACTCGTTTAAATTGGTAACCTTGACCCGATTTCTGTATTCTTAGCTCTTCTCCTCTCTTGTTGAATGTTCGTCTATTCTTTGAAGACTACATAGTTAGATTCTTTGATACTTTAAGATACAATCATTTGTCAATAATAGAGTGTGAAACGAGAGAGATAGTTAGTAAAAGAAAAAATCTTTAAGGAGTAAGAAAAAGGAAAATAAAAAGAGGCAACGGTTAGATTATGGTGACCCGTAAGGGTTTTGATTGTGGTCTGGGCCTAGACTCGCGATATTATAATATAATATTATGTAATATAATATAATATAATATAATATAATATAATATAATATAATATAATATAATATAATATAATATAAAATTCTAACTGTTTGATATTGGGTCACTATGCACAATTATGTGACCTATAAATAAATGGTCTTAGTTAGAGTTTTATTTACAGCATTCAGAATTTTGACATTATTCTTCTCTCTCTAAAGTTGTTGTCTTGGGTTTTCACGTAAATTTTGTGTTATTTATCGTGCTTCCTTAGTTTATATTCATCTATTCTTTATTCTAATTAGTCTTAGATTCATATCTAGTTTTTCAATAATTGGTATCAGAGCTTGGAGATTTTTTTTTATTCTGAGATTATATCTATTTTTAAAGATGTTAAGTATGAAGTACGAAATTCCATTATTGGTTCACAACACCAGATTTTCTTTATGACAAATAAAGATGCGAGGTTTGCTCATTTAGATGGATTTGGACAAAACTCTACTAAGGTTTAATAAGATGCTCCATTCGTGAAATGTAGAAGAGAAAAAGAGAAAGGATCGTAAGGAATTGTCTCATATACATTTTCATTTATCAAATAATATTCTACAAGATGTTCTGAAGGAGACTAGTGTTGCTGGTTATGGTTGAAGCTGGAACAACTATGTATGACAAAAAGTCTTACTAGTAAGTTACATATGAAGCAACGATTATATTTTCATCGTATGTTAGAAAGTACACCTCTATAAGAGCATATATCGACATTTAAAGAAACAATTGCTAATTTGGAAATCTTGAAAGTCAAGTATTGTTAGATATCTTGTCTTGAAATAACAGAAAATATATATAAAATAATGTTACAAATAAATTAAATAAATATAATATTACAAAGAACGAAATCACCAGATAAAATGTTGATTCGAGGCATGTGCTTAGCACATTTCCCTTAAAACAGTTTCATCGTCTCCCGTTTGTGCTGGAGCTTATCGTAGATGGCTGTCTTATAGGGTACAACGAATTCAGTAGTGATTCTGCACTGAAATCACTACTCGTTGAACTTGATCAGCGTATCTGAACTATCATCGGGTTTCAACGGAAAATATCGAGCGAAAAATCGAAGAACACTCACAAAATAAGAAGAGGGCTTTTGCAATTCTAGAGTAAGAAAAATTAAGGATGAAGTGTATTGTAAAATGAATAATGAATAATGAATGTGTATATATTGCTGAGAATTAAACCTTCAAATAAAACCATCCAAACGTTTATTAACAATAAATATTGCTCATTCATTTGTTAATTAATCCATAACTAATTAACATCAGCCTATACAAATTTTTGCAGAAATGCAATGTTAGACATTCAATGCTAGCTAATTGAAGACTGCATATAAGTTGATTTGCAGAAATGCAATGTTAGACATTCAATGCTAGCTAATTAAAGAGTCCATACATTAGCGAATAGGTCAATTAAAACTAAATGTTTATCCTAACATTATGCTTTAATTTTCTAATTAGGCATTAAATATTAATTAAACAATTAATATTTAATTATAATTTAGATTAAATTCACCGTTAATTCACGTTTGAATTTGTGTGAATTTTATTTTATTTATTTACAATCTTATTTCCATTTATTAATGGAATTAGCTTAATTCCAACAAGTATAATGATGAACATCTAGCTTTAATTTTGCTGTGTTCGACGCCCCCATCTTATATCACGTTTCGAGATACTATACTATTCAGTCATGATGTTGTCACTACTATAGATGTTTATGATGTATTATTCTCTAAGGAGAAGATGAAACATCTTGTTAATAAATCTGATGGTCCGACAGAGGGTCTTACTACTCGAGGAAGAACCCAAGAAAATGGTTCAAAATATTATCAAAAAAATGGATCAAGTTCATGAAAACTTCAGAAGATTTGCAATTACTACATGAAAGGAGGCCACATAAAATCTTAGTGTTGGAAGCTACCACCGGTGAAAAAGGGGTCAAAACCGAGAGTAAAAACTCTCGGTTTTAACCCTATAACTTTCGGTATATACCCAATTCCGAGAGTTAAGGTAACTCTCGTCATCCCTCGGTATTGACTTTGTCGTTAAAAACAATTGGGCGTTTACCGAGAGATGTCGTAGAGTTTTCGGTTTTTCTTCAAAGAGAAAAACCGAAAGGTGTTCAATTAACTTTTGTTTTTTCCTTTTGAAGAAAAACCGAGAGTTATTCAATTAACTTTCGGTTTTTCCCTTTGAAGAAGAACCGAGAGTTATTCAATTAACTTTCGGTTTTATCCTTTGAAGAAAAACCGAGAGTTATTCAATTAACTTTCGGTTTTTCCCTTTGAAGAAAAACCGAGAGTTATTCAATTAACCTTCGGTTTTTCCCTTTGAAGAAAAACCGAGAGTTATTCAATTATCCTTCGGTTTTTCCCTTTGAAGAAAAACCGAAAGGTGTTTAATTAACCTTCGGTTTTTCCCTTTGAAGAAAAACCGAGAGTTATTAAATTAACCTTCGGTTTTTCCCTTCGAAGAAAAACCGAGAGTTATTAAATTAACCTTCAGTTTTTCCCTTCGAAGAAAAACCGAAAGATTCCATTTAACTTTCGATTTTCCCTACAAAATTTACAAAATAGCCCGATTGTTTTGTGCTCAACCGAAATTTGTTCAGCCAAACCAATCAATTCATAAAACAAATACATTCATAAAACAAATGATCATTCCAAAATTCTCAAACCAATCATCCAAACAACATGTTTTACATTAACCATTAAACCTATTCAATCAATTCATACAGTCGAAACGTCTTAGAATTAGCTGGTGGGGGTAGGAGGTGGTTGATATTGCCGCATAAACATTTCAAAACTCTCTAATCTTGCATTCAATTCTAACATTTCCTTCTCCTGTTTTGCACTTTTTCTATCCATTCTTGAAATTAATTCTACCTTTTCCGCTTGTATTTGATTAATCGTTTGAGTTTTTTCTTCATCCCTATTCTTCAATTCCTCCAGTTCCATCGCCATTCTTTGATTCTCCTCAAACAATCGATCAGTGGCTCGTTGAGAATTGTTGGAACTTCGAAGATCCTAACGAAAGTGTGTGGGTCGGACGCTTGATCCCATACCGAATACTCTCCCATGCTTTTGGCGTCCGAACAATCTCTCCGTCAACTAAAAGTCGGATATTTCCGGTTCGTTACTTCTCAACCTGCACATTTGAAATAATTTGTCATTTATATAATAATAAATAAACTAGTTATAAGTAATTTATTTAAATTCAATTCACTTACAATTTTCTCTTGCACGCATTCGTCCGGGACGGGAGTTGGGTTTTCTTTTGTCGGTTTTGGGGTACGGGTCCTCTTGAACACTTCAACGACAGATGGAGCCCGTCCCATTTCAATCACCTGTTGAAATAAAAAAATTATATAATTAATAAAAATCTTTATATTAAGTTATTACAAATAATGTACTTACCAACTCTTCTTCAACTTGAGCAAACAGTCTACTTCCCTTATGATGCGGGAATTTCAGCTTCTTTCTGTTAACAATGTTTGTGCTACTATTTTTCTGAATTTCAAATAAACAAATTAAAGTTACAATAACTAATATCATATTTTATTTGAATTATGAAACCGTACCTTAAATTTTTCCGTAAAGAAATGGTTGCGACACACAAACTCCCAATCATCTCGATCGTAGTCTGGTGGAGGATTGACCAGTACCGTTGCCTCGTCTCCTTAATGGACGCGAATATATTCCTTGTTCAAATCCGAGCGCCATCTATCCCATATCTGTTTGGCGTGTCTCAATCTGGTCTTTCGAAAAGAATCAATAGGACCATTAATAGCCTCGAACGGATCCTAAAAATAAAAAAATTATTGAATGATTAATATATAATTAATTATTAATTATTACATTCACAGCAGTCCAAATGTAATCCAATTGGTCAGCACTTAATGTTTTCCACTTCAAAAGACGGTGTGAGACGGCTGAGGGGTCCCGCACAACCGACCCCACATGTCTAGACCACCTTGTTCTTCCCTCGTCAGTACCACCGGGCCTCCCATCTACCTCTCTAAAAGTCTGAGGAATCCTTGTTCCCGCTGGTCTCTTAGATAGCGCAATATTCTTGTTCTTCCCCCGTCTCTTGGGGGTAGAAGATTCTTCAAAATTATCAAATTCATAATTAGATTTGTGAATCAATTTAAACAATAACTAATTGTAAACAAGTTACCTGTCGATGATGGGTTGGGAGTGGATCCATGCTCCTCCTCTTCATCCTCCTCTTAAGGCTCCTCGTGACCCTCGTCGTCAGCCTCATCGTCATCCCCCATATCAGCAAACGTATTCTCTACAAACTCTTCAGCCTCAGCAGCATCAACATCCTCGTCTGCTAAGGGAGCAGTAGCTATCGGGATCACAGAAATAGGTGGTTGATCTCTAGAAGACGATTCTTGGAGCCTTAAGTTTTCTGATTGTGCAATGAGGTTCTGATACGGCTTAGACAGTTTGCTGGGTGTTTTCCTTATACTCCATCAAGGTTTTTTACTACATTTAGACATTCTTAATGCATACCATTAATAAATGAGCGAATAATTGAAATAAAGTAGTAATAAGAATTAATATAAAGTAAAAAACATAAATCTACCTAATTAATTAATCTGAACTATATATTTGTAAACCGCGGTTTTATTTTTGTCACAATCTTCCAACCGGGTCGGGCTGACATATCAGGGGCGTAGAATACTTGTTTTGCTTGACTCACTAATATATACGGGTTTTGACTTTGAGTTTTTAAATTTCGGTTTACATTTATACTTACGAAGCAATATTTATCCACTTTCACTTCTAATTCCCCCGAATGTGTATTCAAACCACTTACACTTGAATAATTCAACTCGTTTGTGAGAAAAGTATTGCACTTCGATTATATCCGTTAAAACTCCGTAGTATGACATAGTTTCAGACCCGTTGAACCCTTCAACAATCACCCCACTATTTTGAGTGGTCAAACCTTCGTCGTGTTTTTCTGTACATAATTTGTATCCGTTTACTTTACACCAAACATACATAGACGAGTACATACTTGGACCTTCTCCTAAGATCTTGAGGTCTCTTGATATGTCGTTAAATTCTGCTAATTGAGCGACCTATATATATACCCGAAATGTAGTTGTTAAAATAAATATAAATATAAAGATTATGATATATGGTTTTATAATTTACTCACTCTATGTTTGAAATATGCGGCAAACGTTTCTCCACGGGACTCGTTGTTATTGCAATACTGCATATAATCTCTGCAAATAGATCGAATATTAAATAACATACTCTTTAATGCTAATTAATAACAGCAACATAGAATCTTACATGTAAAAAGGTTCTGCTTCGGGGCAATTTTTCAAAATGTATGAATGAGCTGTCAATCAATCGATATTTTACTAACGCATCATACACATTATCTGGAAGTAATCCACGGGTTGCTAAAGGAATAAGATATTCCAAAAAAAAGTGAAAATCATGACAATTTAATCCCAAAATATTTTTCTCTTCCAAATTTACACAACCGCTGATATTTGAGCAAAAACCATCAGGCAACTTGAGATCTTTCAAGAATTTACAAAGACGTTTTTTTATTATCGCATATCAAAGTGAAAGGCGATTCTGGATAATGAACCACTCTTTCATCATTTATAGGATGTGACCATGATTTTATGCCTAATAGTTGTAAGTCTTTACGGGGCTTTAGGACCATCTTTAAGTCTTCTCTTTCACATTCATTATTGTTCCCAACACGCTATCACAAATCTAACCAAATTTAACCAAAATATTGAACATATATAACATAAATCTAACATTAATTAAACAATTTCAAACAAAATCTAATCAAATCTAACATGAATCAACCTATTTCAAACACAATCTAACCAAATCTAACTACATCTAACCAAATTATCGAACATATAACCTAAATCTAACATTAATCAAACAATTCCAAACTAAATCTAACCAATTCTAACATGATCAATCAACCTAATCTAACCTATATAACATTAATCAATCTAAATAAACCTAAAATCTGGAAGCTGGCCTTCAATCAGACGGGCGGCGGAGGCGCGACAGAGGCGCGACGGCAGATCTTCAACCGGATCCGCGACGTCTTCTTCAGGCGGAGGCGGCTTCAAGAAGGGCGGCGTCTTGGCGGCTTCAAGAGGGGCGGCATCTTGGCGGTGTCGTCTTCTACGGGCGGCGTCGTCAGATGGTTGTTGGCGGCGCGGGCGAAAACAAGCTGGGAGGGAGAGAGATGAGAGAAAAGAAACAGGGAAGAAAGAAAGAAGGTATTTTTTTAATTAAAAAGGTTATTTCCGAGAGTTATATGAAAACTCTCGGTTTTTATTAACATAAATGAATTCCGAGAGTAATATGAAAACTCTCGATTTTTATTAACATAAATGAATTCCGAGAGTTTTCATATAACTCTCGGTTTTGATTATTTAAATTCCGAGAGATGTCTCTGAATCTCTAGGTTTTGACATATATACAATTAAATTTAAATACAAAAAACCGAGAGGTTTTGGTATATCTGTCGGTTTTGATGGATATTATTTGGTTTCTCACTTTCTAATAACCTTGAACAACATTAATTTAACACATTTGATATCCTTAAAACATTTCTCAATCCATATGATCAAACATTACACAAATACATAGGATAATCCTACATATACATTCATATGCACTTCTCTAAACACATTTATAAACATTTTAACATTAAACACAATCTTAATTGTTAAAATATAACACACACTTGATTATATTAGTTAGGAGTTTAGATTGGAAAGTAGAAAACCAATTAATTTAACAATTTATGAAATGGTAATTTCGAGAGTTAATGATATAACTTTCGGTTTTGATGGGTATTTCTGAAAGTTATACCATTAACTCTCAGAATTATCATTTCACAAATTTTTAAATTCATTGACTTTTAATCTTCTAATGACCTTGAACAACATTAATTTAACACATTTGATAACCTTAAAACATTACACAATCCATATGATCAAACTTTATACACATTCATGTGATCATCAAACACAAACATATATATACACTTCTTTATATAATCAAACACAATCATAAACATTTTAACATTAAACACAATCTTAATTTTTAGGAGTCTAGATTAGTAGATGAAAAACTAATTAATTTAACAAGTTATGAAGTGGTAAAACCGAAAGTTATATATAAAACTTTCGGTTTTGATGGGTTTTTCCGAAAGTTTTGAATAAACCTCTCGGTCCTGACCTTAAACAGAATGTTTTTGGGAAGGGACAAAACCGAAGGTTTATTTAAGAACCTTCGGTTTTGACCCTTCCTAACACTTAGAAATTTTTCTACTTTTTTTAAACAAGGGTCAAAACCGAAGGTTTATTTGAGAACCTTCAGTTTTGACCCTTCCCCACACTTAGAAAGTTTTCTGTTTTTTTTACCAAGGGTCAAAACCAAAGGTTTATTTGAAAACCTTCAGTTTTGACCCTCCCCAACACTTAGAAAATTTTCTGTTTTTTTAAACAAGGGTCAAAACCGAAGGTTTATTTGAAAACCTTCGGTTTTGACCATTCCCAACACTTAAATTTTTTTCTGTTTTTTATAAATAAAGGTCAAAAACCGAAGGTTTATTTGAAAACCTTCGGTTTTGACCCTACCCAACACTTAGAATTTTTTTCTGTTTTTTGTAAACAAGGGTAAAAACCGAAGGTTTATTTGAAAAGCTTCGGTTTTGACCCTTCCCAACACTTAAATTTTTCTACTTTTTTAAACAAGGGTTAAAACTGAAGGTTTATTTGAAAACATTCGGTTTTGACCCTCCCCAACACTTAGAAATTTTTCTACTTTTTTTTAAACAAGGGTCAAAACCGAAAGTTTATTTGAAAATATTCGGTTTTGACCCTCCCCAACACTTAGAAATTTTTCTACTTTTTTTTAAACAAGGGTCAAAACTGGAGGTTTTCAAATAAACCTTCGGTTTTGACCCTTCGGATTTTTTTAAACAAAGGTCAAAACCGAAGATTTATTTAAAAACCTTCGAAATTACCCCTATTTTTTTTGTTAAAAAGATACCATGTTCTATAATTTTATCAAATAAAGGCAATCTAATAAATAAAGGAAAAGAAACCCTAAACAACATGAATAAACCAAAACCAAAAGATAATAATTCATAATTATGAAAGCAAAACACACCAAAATGTCATCATTTGTACGGAAAAGATAATACATAATTACTCAACAATATAATCTAGAAATTAATTAGTAGATATAAGGGGAGGGATGGTTGATTCTGCCTCTTCAACAATTCAATTTGCTGTTCGAAATTCTCCAATTTTTGCGCCATTTTAGCCTTGTCCGCTTTAATTTCAGTAAGCATTTGGCTTTTTTCCGCATCCCTCAATCGGATTTGCTCTATTTACAGCGTCATTTTTCTCACCTCTTCCTCACGTGCCGCAGTTTTTTATTGTGCTAGCAAATTCTGGTATGACCAGGACAGTTTCTCTAGTGTACGCCGAATATTCATCCATGACTCACCCATCCTAAATGCATTTCATATATATATATATATATATATATATATATATATATATATATATATCAAACATATATATATATATATCAAACACAATAACCAAAATATATCATTCATTTAACAAAATCTAACAAAATCATATATATTTAACAAATTAACCTAAATCTAATCTAAACAATAACAAATCTAAATCAAACTACCAAACTACCAAACAAATAATCTAAACTAGCATAAATCTAGATAATATAAACTAAATGATAATAAATCTAAATCTAATAATTAATAAAAACAAAAAAAAACAAATAAATCACGGCAAAGAAGAACAAAAACAAAAAACAAATAAAAAACTAACCTGGAACGGAGAAGAAGAGGAGCGTCGGAGGCGGATGCGTCGGGAGAGAGAAAGGAGAGAGGCGAATGAAAAAGAGAAGGGTTAGGGTTTGTATTTATAAATGTATTTACCGAAGATTTATTGAAAAACCTTCGGTTTTGATTAATCTAAAAATTGAAGGTTTATTAAAAAACCTTCGGTAATAAGAATCACGAGATTTATCTTTTTTGGATGAGTCAAAACCGAAGGTTTATAGGATAAACCTTCGCAATTAACAATTTTAGGAAAAAGTAAAAATGAAAGTTCTTCAAATAACCTTCGCAATTAATCATTCTCCAACTTAGAATATTTTTTCAATTTTTTGAAATGAGTCAATTCCGACGGTTTAATGGAAACCCTTCGTATTTAAACATTTGAGGAAAGGTAAAACCGAAAGTTTTTGGAATAACCTTCACAATTAACCAACTCCCAACACTTAGAATTTTTTTTCAATTTTTGGGAATGTCAAAACCGAGAGTTATTAGCATAACTTTCGGTACTAATAATCAAAACCGAGAGTTTTACACACCTCTCGGAATCTATTTTCAAAAACAAAAGATTTGTTCCTCTCGGGATCAATTAGGAGAGTTTTATAAAACATTCGGTAATATCTATCGGTAAAGGTCATTTTTTTACCAATGTATAAAATAAAGTTAAGAAAGTGGATGATATTCTAACTAAAAAGCAGACAAGAAGTTGCAGCCAAACCAGTATTGTTGACACCGAAGACAATGAGCTCCTCGTGACTTCTATTTGCAATTTATGATCGCAAGATGATTGGATACTTGATTATGGTTGTACGTATCATATGTGTCCCAATCGGGACTGGTTTTGAACATATGATATAGTTTCCAAAGGTATTGTGTTAATGGGAAATAATTTATCATGCAAGGTTGTGGGTATAGGAACAATAAAAATCAAGATGTTTGATGGAGCTATTCGAACACTTGATTATGTGAGTTAGGAACAATAAAAATCTTATTTCTCTTAGTACCTCGATTTAAAAGGTTATAAGTACACTATTGAAGGTGGAGTTATGAAGGTTACTTGAGGTATTCTTGTCGTGATGAAAACTGAAAGAAAACTTTACATGTTATATGTTTTTAAAAACACACAGTTGTAGTCGATGTTGATGTTGCTACCTCCTCGTTATCTGATAATGATGTCACAAAATTGTGGCATATGCAACTTGGTCATATGAGTGAAAATGGAATGACCGAATTAAGTAAATGATGACTTCTTGATGGGTAATATTACCAAATTAAAGTTTTGTGAGCATTGTGTTCTCAGCAAGTAGAAAAGAGTCAAATTCTGAAGGAACACTTGATTATATCCACTCAGATCTATGGGGACCGTCAAGGGTACCTTCTATGGGAGGTGCTTCTTATATTATGACGATTATCGACAATTTCTCTAGAAATGTTTGTGCTTTCTTCTTGAAGCAAAAGAGTGATGTGTTCTCTAAGTTTATGACCACTCATTATTTCAAGAGAAGTAATTTTGATAGTTGCGTCTACATCAAAATCTTTTATCTGTTCAAAAAAATTTATGCCAGTCATGTGAGTTCTCCATTAATAACTCATTTTAAACTTTTTTCTTCTATGTCACGCCAGTCTAATGAGGATATCGAGTATATGTCACGAGTTCCATATTTTAGTGCAGTTGGATCACTTATTTATGCAATGGTTTGTACTCGACAGATTTGGCATATTTAGTAAGTGCAGTTAGTATATATCTGGCAAATCCAGATAAAGAGCATTGAAGAGAAGTTCAGTGGATCTTACGTTATTTGAAAGGTTCAACGGGTGCTCACCTAAAGTTTGGCATGAATAGAGATGGAGGTGTCGGTTATGTCGACTCTGATTATGCTAGCGATTTTGATAGAAGGATATCACTTACAAATTTTGTTTTCTGTATTGGCGATTTTGTGATTTGTTGGAAAAGTACTCTACAAAGTTCAGTCGCGTTGTCTACTACTAAAGTAGAATACATGACGATTACAGAAGTTTGTAAAGCTGATATTTGGCTGAAAGGCCTATTCGGGAAATTTAAGAAGGATTTACAGATTACAATAGTCTTTTGTGAAAGTCAAAATGATATTTTTCTGACGAAGCACATTGATTTGCGATATCATTTTGTACGTGAAGTTATTGCTCGTGGTGATATTGATGTGAATAAAATTAGTATTGTTGATAATCTTGTTGATATAATGACAAAGGCGCTCTCAATTGCTAAGTTTGAGCATTGCTCGAACTTAGTTGGTTGGACTTGGTTGTTGAAGCTCGTAGGGCTTTTGGAAGAGGTGGAGACTATTATGGTTATTATCTATATTGTGAAGATCAACTTTTCTATTGACAAACTAGATCCGTCGAGATGGAAATTATTAGATTATGGTGACCCATATAGGTTTGGATTGGGACATGATCATAGGCTCGCGATATAATAATATAATATTATATTATATTATATAAAATCCTAATTCATATCGGGTCCAATAAACCCAATTATGTGACAAATATACGGTGTTAACAGTTAATTAGACAAATATTTGGTGTTAATTAGAGAGAATATTTGATATTATTCATATCTGTTTTTGAACTTTTGAACAGCAATCGAGGAAACAATGAAAAAGAGAACAATGGTAGAGAGGTGTCTTGGAGGCGGTGAGAGAAATAAAAAAGGCGACAATGGAGGAGAGAACAATGGAGGAGATGCGAGTACTTAGGCTGTGAAAAAAAAATTAATTGGAAGGAAACAACTAGAGTTATCATAATAAAAAATAATAAAATAATATATATTATTTGGAAAGAGAAAATAGTTTAATTATTAATTTTTGTTTTGACGAGGTAAACTATTGATTTATATTTTAATTTTCATAACAAATATTATAAATGATCCTTTTATGATATTTTATATTATAATAATTTAACAACAAATATTTTAAATAGAATAATTATTATAAGCAAATTTTATTTATTTATTTATAATAATACAAGTTTGTTAATATATTGATTCATTTTTAATAATGATCAATTATTTAATTATTTATCTAAATAATAAATTTATTTTATTTTAAATCAATTCTTTGGTTTATGTACATTCTTACAATTTTGCGTAGCCTCGCGATTTTACGTGAATACTTTCGAGATCTCTAACCGAAAATAGATTACTAAGTCATATCTATATGAGATTTACATAAAATAAATAAAAGGAAAATGTCATTAAATTTTAAAAGTCAATATCCTCCTAACCAAAACCAAAAACTAAAAAATAAATTGTCATATATATAAAAACTCTTCAATTCTAATTATAATTATTCAATATAAAGTTGTTGCATGTGAATATTTATTTCATGGAAATATTAATTATACGATGTCCGATAGGCATATTAATCTTGAAATAATTGATGGGTTTCTCATTAGCACATTTATTCCGAAATTTTTTCTCTACACACATAATTTCTGGGTGGGTCTTTACCATTTTTAGTTTCTGCAAAACCTCCAAAACTTCAGACATAGTTGGCCGACAGGTAGAATCAGGTTGCACACATTGCACAACTAGCCTTGTAATCTCTTGTCCATCATCATCATTATATTTTGGATCTATTTGCAGCTTTGGATGCACAAAAGTATTCTTTATGGCATTTGATGAAATAGCTAAACAACTATCATTTAGCTCAATTTTTATTTTTTCTGATATTAAGCATTGAAGTAACAACCCAAAAGACAAGACATCGTCCTTCGTCGTACAAGTGTCTGTCAAAAGATCTCATTAGTCAACAATAACATCTAAAACATATACACAAAAACCAAAACTCAACTAAGATCTTACTAATTCAATAATGTATAGTAAAAAAATAATTATAGTTAGAACTAAGAGGATTATGATCAAAATTTTAATTTAAACTAAAAACTATTTCACTTACCACGAATGTCTTTACTAATAATGTAATTAGTTGGTTCGATTTGATCTTGTCTTTCTAAGCTTGGAAAAATACCACCAACTATCATACCAAAGTCAACTAGCTTTGGATTGAATTCCTACATATCAATTACCAACATAATAATCCTTCATTCTTTATTTGACACTATTTTGTTAGTGAGAAAAGGGAAAAAGCAATTTAAAAGAAATCACAATTTAATTTTTATCAAAATAACCTCATCTAATAATATATGAGTTGGGCACACATTACGAATAATAAAAGGGTCCATGCGATTCTGTGCAGTATGTAGAAACTTGAGAAGGGAAGCCACCCCGCATGCAGCTTTAATCCTATGTAGCCATTTAAAACTATCTAGATATGGAAAAACAATTGTTAGTATATAATTTATATGTTGTTCATTTTGTATTAGTTAGTATACTTTGGGGAGTTTAGAAATCTTGTAATTCTTAAGAACATAGCATTAAAGAAACTATACCTCTTAGTAGGAGATTATGCATGGAATTCTTAACCTTTAAAATAAATACAATAGCGACTTTTTCATCTTCAATGCAGTAACCCCACATCCTAACCATTCCAGGATGGCAGGTATATTTTTCATGATGTAAAAACAACATTTCATCCTACAAAATTGTTATATATCTTGTTAAAATTTAACAAATCAATACATAAATAATCATAAATAATCATACCCCTAGTTTGAGTAAATTATGTTGCAAATTTTGATCATTGTCCCATATCTTCACAATGAGAGAATGAATCCCGCTAACACAACTCTTATAAACTCCACGAAATAATTTTCCGAACTGAAACTTTCCAATGTAATTCCTTTTACTGAAATTGAAAGTGTACTCCTTCAAGTCTCTAGCAGTAAATCTCATAATATCATTATTATGAACATACTTGAATAATTTATCTGAAAAAAAAAAACAGTCTTCAAGAATATCTAAGATTGAAACTGTTTATCTATTTTATAAACATTTTGACATAGTATCTTGAAAAAGCAATAATCGAACAAATTAAGTGACTATGAAATCAAAGAACAAACGCTCACCTATCTTGATATCTCTATGCCTTATATCGCTAAGGGGTGTCTTGATCTTCCCCGTATCAAAAATGATGTATGGGATGAGTTTCTTGTTCAAAAGTTCATTTTGATTATTGAAAATACGAAGCTGCAAAAAACTTTTGACAATTTTCATTATAGACGGTCGATCTTTACGAGAATAAGATGTACAATTCACGCCTAACTTTGAAAGTTTGTTCCCATCAACATCATAGAAACATGGATCTGCGTGAAAGCTCTTGTGAACCAATGATTTGTTAATCTGATCATATTCTTCTTCACCTATGAATCTTTTGGAAACTAGTCTAAGAAGCATAACACCAAATGCATAAACATCACATTTTTTAGTCCACGTTGCTACAAGAAAAGAAAGTATTTAAAATATTTAGTGTATACCTTATTAAAAATTAAAAATAGATAATAAAAAAAAAAGATAATTCAAGACTAAGCACAAAAATGAATTAAAAGAATGACTTTAATGAGAACATAAAAAGAAGGTCATATTTTTTGGATTTCTCAAATATAAATAATAGTACAAACTAATATATTTCATGTAAACAACCAAACTAAATAAATAGAATTGACATGATTAATTTTAATTCATAATTTTTTTTAATTTTTTTTTCGGAATTAAGGAGATTAACATTATTCATACCCACAATGTCTTGCAATGAATAATTTCAAAATAACTTAAATTTAATCGATTAGTATTGAGCACTCACATTTATGCATGATCCACGTTCATGGATCTATAGGATCCAAAACTAAAAATTAAAGGATCGACGCATTTTCAAATTCGATAAATATATGTGGGTTAATTGAATATTTTTTTATAGCTCTATAGAAAAACTTCAACAATATATGTTATAAACAACGTAGCTATCACAAGTACGAAGAGAAAAAACTGAATTTGACAAACCTAGCTGAGCTGGTTTGTCTTCAAATAATTCGTAATCTGCATAACCCGTGAATCCAAAAGCAGGTTGATTTGAGTATACATGCCTATTCGGAAAGATTCCACCCGTTATCATGCTGAAATCAACCAACTTTGGATTGTATTCCTACATGTAAAAAATAACAAAACTTAACTACGGTTACAAATTTGGTGTTATTTATTGTTTATATTCTTATAATTGCGCTCAAACGAGAAAAGACTGTAAAACTGTAAGATGACAAAAGGTGCAAAAAATTAACCTCATCCAATATCACATGTTCTGCAGCCAAATTGCGAATCACAAATGGATCAAGATCTCCTAGTCTAGCTTGTAAGAACTTGAGGATGCAGGCAAATGCAAAAGCAACTTTAATCCTTTGTACCCATGTAAAATCCTCTAATATTGGGAAAATATGCTTAGATATAATTGGAGGATATATATATATATAAGACAAAGAACTTTTGAAATTTTAATGCTAGTTGAATTTATGATAAGAAAAATAATAATAGTTTAAACATAATATGTTGTAAATAAAAAATTATTGATATTTTAGTGTCTTGGATTTCACAAACCAAAATTCATAAAAATCACGAATATTTTGAAATTAATTATTCTTTATCGTTATATTAAAAATCTATTCACTCATGAAATGTTGAAGGGTTCCAACTTTTGAGCTATTGTATCTAACTAAATCGTTTAAGGGTTACAAAGACATGTTATTGAGAATGTAAAAAGAGGGTAAATATGGATGTGAAAAAACAATATCTATGGTTAGAGTATCTTGTAAAAAAGTATATACAATCCAAAAATATGTCATTGAATAGAGTATATGCTATATGGTTTAAGTGTGAATCTTACCTTTTAAACCATATTTTTCAAATTGGTTTATACACAATATTGATAACCTAAATAAAGTTATCTTTTGTATCAATATATTAAATTCTAAGAGATTGTGTTAAATAATATAAAATGTTATTCTTGTAAAAAAAACAAACCTTTTAGGAGAAGGTTATAGAGTGAATTCATGCACTTGAGATTATAAACAACAGCAATACACTCTTTGTCGCGACAATATCCATATAAGCTGACAATGCCTGGATGAACAAGTCTTTCATGACGAAGCATAATGAGTTCATCCTATCAAAATCAAAATAATTAAATACCTCCAAACTTCAAATAGACAAATACATTCACATAAATAAATTTGAGGGAACTAGAATAATAAAAAGTACCATCAATCTCAATTCATGATTTCCAACCATATATTCATTTAAGTTTGGTGTATCCCATATCTTTATAGTGAAGGATTGTTTATGAAGAAAACCACGATAAAGTTTGCCAAACAGAAAATTTCCGATAAAGTTCTCTATGTTAAAGTTATCTGTCATTTTTATCAAGTCTTTAGATGTGAATATCTTTACAATATTTGATTCTTCTCCTGATCAAAATAAAAAAACATGTTATCCGTAGAACGATTATATGTGCAATAATTATTACTATTAATATAATGTTCACCTATTTGTATGTCTCTGGATTTCTTCATGTTCTCCATATTGTGGTAGAGAGAGATCTTTCTTTCGGTTCGTTCTAATTTGTAAAAACTCTCTCTTTATAGGGTTAACGGCATTGACTAAGTAATAATATGGGAGCAAAAATTTGCAGGTACTTGAAAATTATAGATCTAATTCAAAAATATTATTATAGATCTCTTTCTCTCTCCCATTTTTTTAATTATTTTAATATTTTTATAAATTTTTTAAATATATAATTATATCTTTACAATTAACTATTTTATTTTTTATTTTTCTAAATAATAATAAAGACAATAAATAAATTAAACTAATAAAATATATATATATATATATATATATATATATATATGAGATCATACAAAATTAAATATAAAAATCATGAATAATTTATTTTACTCCAAGTAATCATTTATTTTTGTTTATTATCTTACAAAATAGTAAATAAAGAGAATTACAATTTGTGATTTAATTGAGAATATATATATATACAATAACCCCTTAAATATAGCTTCCCCACAAGCCTCTACCTCTACGTTATTATCAGATTTTTTCTTTCATAATCTATTTTAATTATTTTTTCTCTCGTAATATATATATATATATATATTTCACTTTTATAAATATTTATAATATATAAAATAATAATTCCTAAATTCTTCTTCTATAATTATTATTATTTTTTTCTAATTAATATTTTTATTATTTTATCATATATATTATTTATTTTCATTAATATTATATAAGTTTATTGATAATTTCTATATTTAATATTAAATATATATATAATAATATTATGTAATATATAATAACGTTTAATATTATTTATTAATTAAACTCATAGTCAAATTACAAATTTCTATTTCCTAAATAATAATTTTATATATATATATATATATATATATATATATATATATATATATATATATATATATATATATATATATATATATATATATATATATATATATATATATATATATATATATATAATAACGCTTAATATATGATAATGAAAGAGAAAATATATCTTAAAAAAAATACTAAAAAGAGAAAATTTTTTTTTTTGTTAAATCAAATAGGATGCTGTATATATTATTTCTATCTTTTATATATTATTTCTCTCTTTTATTTATGATATATTTTTCTGATTAATTTTAGTTTTATTTTCTCTTTCAAAATATATATATATATATATATATATATATATATATATATATATATATATATATATAATATATATATATATATATATATATATATATATATATATATATATATATATATATATATATAATTTTGTATATCTAATAATTAATTTATTTTTTATTTTTATAAATTTTTTATATCTAATAATTAATTTATTTATATAAATTTTATATATTTAATAATTAATTTTTATTTTATTTTCCCTCTTAATATATATATATATATATATATATATATATATATATATATTATATTTTATCAATACATTTATATAAATACAAATTTTTATAATTGTCTCACAAATAAATTTTATAATTTTTTAACAAAATAAAAAATTATATATATTTTAATTTATTTAAAAAATAAATATTTTAAAAACCACATTTTTCTCAACTAATATATATATATATATATATATATATATATATATATATATAATTATACTACTTTTAATTTATGCAAAACCTTCCTAACTTCATATATAGCTTCAACAAACACAATTAGATAAAGAATAATATTGCGTTTCAAAGAAAGTAATAAAGAATTATAATTATGTCATAGATTGGTTTAGGGTGTTCAACCGACCAATTAATTAGTTAAATGGTTCGGTTAATACTTGTTTTGCCTTTTATTTTACAAATCGGTTAATCGGCCGTTAATAATATTGATTTTATCGGTTCTGGTTCTACCAGTTTTAGTCGGTTCTGATCGGTTAACCGGGTTTAACTAGAACCAATAATTTAATTTTTTAAATTAAATAATAAATTTATGAAATAATTTTTAAAAAAATTAGTGTTCACTTTCCTATTATACTATTCTTTATCATTTTTTTCTCTATTATAATATAATATATTTTATTGATATATTTAAGAATATGTTATAATATATAATTTATTTTATTGTAATAATCTAATATATTTTATAGCTATTTTTGTTAACTTTTTATATTTTCCTTGATTAAATTCAAATTCATTATGTCGATTAGTCGTTGACCAACTAAGTATAGGCGAATATGATTGAATCTTCTTCTCAACCGATAGAACGGGAAATGTATTCGTTAAGTTATAATAAAATAATAGTTATCTAAATAATTGTGTTTATTATAATAATATGCAAAATATTATATATTTGTTTATAGTTATATAATTAAGTATTTTCAATATATTATAGATTGATCCAATTGTAAATGAAGAATTTAACAAAAACATGGAAAAAGATCCTATAACAATCTTCTAAGAGGTAAAGAACAAACAAAACAAGTCGAGTGGCCATAACATTCCATTTGTATTACAATTTATAACTTTAATTTTAGGTGTTTCCGTGTTGGACGTATTGGAAAGAAAGTTAAAACATCACGGGAATGTTGAAGACATAAAGTTTTAATTTGTTTAACTATTTTGAGTTTGTTAATTTATAATTCCACGTATCATTATAAAAACAATTTTACACATTTTAATAAAATTATTTCAGCTTGTTTTTAATTTATTTGTGTAAATTTTATATAAATTATAATGTTTTTTTAAAATAATTCTATAAAAATTATAATTTAAAATTTAAAAATAAAAAAAGATTTATAAATTATTAAATATTATTTATAATATAACTAATACAAATTATAAAATATAAAAATATATAATTAAATTATAACCGGTTAAACCGTTAGAAAAAATTGGTAAACCAAAAACCGAACCTATTAACTGGTAAAAAACCGGTTAACCAATAAACTGTTAAAATGAAACCGGTTAACTATCGGTTCGGTTGGGTTACCGATTTTACGATTTTTTTACACCTTACTAGCTTGGTTCACGTATCCATAAATTATGTTTAAAGTGGACTTAAAAAATTAATTTTATTTTTGAAATTAACTCAACAAAAAGAAAAAGAAAAATAAGAGGTGATTTTAAAAAATTATCATCCTAACCAGTAGAGAAATAATATTATTAATATATTGTAAATGTAATATCATGAAAAGAAATAATTATTTAGTGTGAAATATTATCTGGAGATAAAATAAATTTACATAATATGAGAGATACAAATACTTATAAATTATAAAAATACTCAAATAATTGTATTAAACAAATTCTAAAAAATAACTATAATCCAAATAATTATAATCAAAAACACTTTAACCAAATAAATATCAATAATAATAATAAAATCAGCCTAGACTTTGTTTGATAATAATTAATTTTTTGAAATTTTTACCTAATTTTAATATTTTACTTCATATATTTCATTATTCTTTTGTTTATAAAATAAAAAAAAACATTATATTTAATATATATTATCTCTTCTTACTATCTCATATAATATATTTAAAGGGTGAACAGTCGATTTTAAAAAAGTAATTTTTTTACAATTAAATCAAATAATTATTTTGTTAAACCCAACTAAAATTAAATAAATAAATCAATCAAACAAACTTTAATAGTTTCCCAGACCTCTCTTTCAATACAATCTAACTCAAACTCAAACATGGATTATTTATCTCTCAAACTTTAATTCTTCCCTTCCAGCCGGAAATGATTATATACAATTTATAAAAATAATTTTATATATTTTAATAAAATTATTTCAGTTTTTTTAATTTATTTTTGTAAAATTTTATATAAATTATAATATTTTCTTTAAAATAATTCTATAAAAATTATAATTTAAAAATAATTTTTTTTATAAATTATTAAATATTATTTATAATATAACTAATATAAATTATAAAATATAAAAATATATAATTAAATTATAACCGGTTAAACCGTTAGAAAAATTGGTAAACCGAAAACCGAACCGTTTAACCGGTAAAAAACCAGTTAACCAATAAACCGTTAAAATGAAACCGGTTAACTATCAGTTTGGTTGGGTTATCAATTTTGCGATTTTTTTGGACAGTACTTGGTTCACGTATCCATAAATTATGTTTAGGGTGGACTTAAAAAAATATTTTTATTTTTGAAATTAACTCAAAAAAAATAAAAAAAAAATAAGAGAAGGTGATTTTCAAAAATTATCATCCTAACCAGTAGAGAAATAATAATATTATTATTAATATGTTGTAAATGTAATATCATAAAAAGAAATAATTATTTAGTGTGAAATATTATTTGGAGATAAAATAAATATACATAATATAAGAGATACAAATACTTATAAATTATAAAAATATTCAAATAATTGTATTAAATAAATCCTAAAAAATAACTATCATCCAAATAATTATAATAAAAAACGTTAACCAAATAAATATCAATAACAATAATAAAATCAGCCTAGAGTTTGTTTGATAATAATTAATTTTTTGAAATTTTTATCTAATTTTAATATTTTACTTCATATATTTCATTATTCTTTTGTTTATAAATAAAAAAAACATTATATTAATATATATTATCTCTTCTTACTATCTCATATAATATATTTAAAGGGTGAACAGTCGAATTTAAAAAACTAATTTTTTTACAATTAAATCAAATAATTATTTTGCTAAACCCAACTAAAAATAAATAAATAAATCAAACAAGCTCTAATAGTTTCCCAGTACCTCTCTTTCAATACAATCTAACTCAAACTTCAAATCTTCCATTCCTGCCGGAAATGATTATTTACACTCATATGTCCATTCGTCTCTAGTTACACTTGTCTCTTATCCGTTTAAATTATATCTATAACTTATATAATTTGTTAAAATACCATATTAAATATTATTTTATAAGTTATTCTTCAAAGACCTAACAATCACTTAAATTCACTTAAATGTAAATATTTCAATCTTATCATTTGTAAGTATGTCGTGATTCAAATAGAAAAGCTAACGTATCTAGTAGCAAAAGCTAACTCCAAAAATATTAGAAACTAGACTGATGCAGCGTGCGTGGCTAGGATGAATCTTTATCAAGATTCGTTGATTCTTACGAATACCGAAAGTCGATAGATATTGAGGAAACCTCGTTTTCTGATTAATAATCTTCTTCTCCCTTACAATGGAATACCTTCAGGGTATTTATAGGACTTACACGTATTAAATTAGGAATTACGTCTAATTACAATTTAATTACACTAATTTAGGATATTCCTTCCATAACAAGAATATCCCTACCTAATTTAGAATATCCCTTGTAATCTCTTCCTTAATTAGAATATATATTATAATCCTTTCCTTGATTAGAATATATCTTCCAATCCCTTCCTTAATTAGATTATCTTCCAATCTCTTCGACTCGCACCGCATCATTCCCCCCAGGGTAGAAAAGATTCGTCCTCGAATCTGGAACCGCATCATCCTCATCAGAAGAAGACTCACCCACAAAAGGAACAAGATGCTTCACATTGAACACATCAGAGGTACGCACATGGCTGGGAAGGCGTAAACGATAAGCATTGGGGTTGATCTTCTCCACAATCTCAACAGGACCAATCTTCTTAGCAGCAAGCTTGCTATATTCATGAGCTGGAAAACGATCCTTAGTCAGAATAGCCCACACAAAGTCACCAACTTCAAAATCAACAGCACGCCTTCTCGAATCAGCCTTCTCCTTGTACTTGGCAGTAGCAGCAACCAAACGGTCATGAGTGGTCTGATGAACCCGAGCCAACTGACCAACAAAATCCGCAGCAGTGGAATGAGGACGCACCTTGCTGGGCAGCGCTAACAAATCAAGAGGAGCACGCGGAGACAGCCCGTAAATCACATGGAAAGGACTGAAACCAGTGGAGCGATTAACAGCATGATTGTGAGCAAACTCGGCCTGAGGCAGCTTCAGATCCCAAGCCTTAGGATGATCCCCAACTAAACTGCGCAGAAGGTTCCCCAAAGACCTATTAACAACTTCAGTTTGGCCATCAGTTTGCGGGTGATAGGCACTGCTAAAATTAAGCTGAGTATTAACCAAACGCCAAAGACTCCTCCAAAAGTGACTCACAAAGCGAGTGTCCCGATCAGAAACTATGGAGGCAGGAAGTCCATGAAGGCGATACACATCCCTGAAATAAAGTTGTGCAACAGCCACAGCATCAAAGGTTTTCTTGCAGGGAATGAAATGAACCATCTTCGAGAATCGGTCAACCACCACAAAAATCGAATCAGAACCACGCTGGGTACGTGACAGCCCAAGGACAAAATCCATACTGACATCAGACCATGGTTGAGTGGGAATAGGCAGAGGCAAGTATAACCCGGCATTAGTCGAAACGCCCTTAGCCAACTGACAAACACGACAACGAGCAACAAAACGCCCCACCTCTTTGCGCATCGAAGGCCAGAAATAAGAAGCTGCAAGAAGCTGGAAGGTACGATCACGCCCAACATGGCCTTCTTTGTGGAGTTCCTGAATCATCCTCAAACGCAGGCTGCAATCTGGAATGCACAGCTGCACACCACGGAAAAGGAACCCATCCTTTTTTGGGGTAAGAAGGGCCGGGACAGCACAGGGACTAAGGCTTTCTCGAATGTGTCCCTTAGCCAGCAAGTCCTCCACCTGTCTACGCAACTCTTCATGTTCTTTGGGACTCATGCGGTAATGAGGACGGTTGGGTAGGGCAGCACCTGGAACCAAGTCAATGTGATGCTGGATATCACGCAAAGGAGGCAAGGCACAAGGCAGATTCTCAGGAAAAACATCTGCAAACTCCTGTAACAGCGGCTGCACTGGAATAGGCACCTCAGAACTAGCACCACAGGTAATCAGCGAACAAAATGGAGCAAACACCATGCCCGATTCGACCATGGCGGTCTGAAAAGGACCCCGAGACAACAGGTGGTAGGGGGGGACGCATGATGAGTGGGGGGCAGCACCCTTCTTGGGCTGATTTGGCATCAACACAATCTTGGTACCATGAAATAAGAACGTGTAGGTATTAGCACGCCCATCATGTATAACAGAATGATCAAACTGCCAAGGGCGACCAAGTAAAAGGTGACAAGCATCCATAGGAACCACATCACAATATACAGCATCACGATAATGGGAACCAATGGAAAAATTAGCAAGTACGCGCTTCGAAACTGTAACATCCGTACCTTGACTCAGCCAGGACAAGCGATAAGGCTTGGGATGAGGTTCAGTGGACAGACCCAGCTTCGAAACTGCAACCTCAGAAATCACATTCTCACAACTCCCAGCATCAATGATGAAGGTGCAAACTTTGCCACCGATGGTACAAGTGGAATGGAACAGATTATTGCGTAACCCCTCGTTGTCAGGAGCACGAGGGTTAAACATGATCGACGAATCACCAAAAGGGGGCCAACATCACCAGAAACATACTCCTCCGTTGCCTCATCATCATAAACATCATACACTGGGGCTGAATCTGAAGGAAGAGCAGAGTCAGGATCATCCACCTCAGTAAAAAGACCACGATTGGTGGACCTTGGGGTTGCGACACTCTGCTTGGCGATGGCCAACTTCACCACAATTGAAACAACGCAAGCCACCGGGACGTCCCTGCGGGGGGGCTGTAGTGCTGCGAGGGGGGGCTGGGGTGGGATGGGCCGACTGGGAAGAAGAACCAATGCCACTAGTGGGGACAACCTGTTTTCCAAAGCTACCCGAACCGCGCCTGGCTAGCTGTTTCTCAGCCTGTGAAGCACGCTGATGTGCCTCAGAAACAGTCAAGGGATCAAACATATTCAAAATATCCTGCAACTGGAGGCGAAGGCCACCAATATAGCGAGAAAACCAACTGGAGAGGGGACTCAGACAGGTCAACACGAGCCACAAAGGTGTAAAACTCAGTGGAATAGTCATCCACGGAACGAGAACCCTGACGAAGATTCTGGAACCGCTGGTACAGGTTACGTTCGTAATTATATGGTAGAAACGCAGCCCTAATATGCTTCCTGAATTTGTCCCAATTCGTGAGCTTTGCCTTACCATGACGAACACGTGTCTGTTTCAACTGCTGCCACCATGCTTGTGCACGACCATGTAAGCGGATCGTAACAAGGGGTACACGACGATCTGCAGGAACTTCCTTGAAATCCAGAATCTCTTCAACCTGAGAAAGCCAATCAATAAACTCTTCCGGTGATAGACTACCATCGAACTTAGGGATGTCCACCCTGAAAGCCTGCTCCCAGCGATGATTGGGGCGTTCAGGGGATCGATTCCGAAGACCACCGAAAGGGTTTTCATCTGTCACCGTAACATCATCTTCAGGGTGGTGCATGTGCATAGATGCATCCATCCGTGCGTCAACCATTCAACCCTGCCGCCTCAAATCGTCGTTATCACGGCGAAACTCAGCGTTTTCACGTCGCAACTCAGCAAGGTCACCATCATCAGCACCAGGGGTAGGGTTGCGCGGCTGTCTTCGGGGCGGCATACCTCAGGGTCGACTGGAATCTGATACCAACTGATGCAGCGTGCGTGGCTAGGATGAATCTTTATCAAGATTCGTTGATTCTTACGAATACCGAAAGTCGATAGATATTGAGGAAACCTCGTTTTCTGATTAATAATCTTCTTCTCCCTTACAATGGAATACCTTCAGGGTATTTATAGGACTTACACGTATTAAATTAGGAATTACGTCTAATTACAATTTAATTACACTAATTTAGGATATTCCTTCCATAACAAGAATATCCCTACCTAATTTAGAATATCCCTTGTAATCTCTTCCTTAATTAGAATATATATTATAATCCTTTCCTTGATTAGAATATATCTTCCAATCCCTTCCTTAATTAGATTATCTTCCAATCTCTTCGACTCGCACCGCATCATAGACTCTCGGGATCAATTTTCAAATAAAGACATTCATTTTTTTTCTCGATTAATCTTTGTATGTTAATCAAATCGAGTAATTAATGGTTATACGGTTAGGGGGTTGGGTAGATGTGAGATTTGATGAAGATGGAAGGATGATGTTTTCTGCGGATAGCGATTTAGAGATTGCGAAAGGGGTTCTGTTCGTGTTTGATTTCAGTTATGGGAATTGAGTTGAGGAAGATTTTGTTGGAATTTTTAAACTAATTCTATAAATTCCATTAATGAATGGAAATTAGAATGTGGATAATAAAATTAAATCAAATTCACATGAAATTCAAACGTGAATTAAAGGGTGAAATTTGATCCAAATGTTTGAATTAATTAATTTAAATTAATTAATTAAAATGCCTTGATGACCAATTAACAAAATGTTGTTAATTTGTAGCGTGACTTACATGAATTTGTTATTATAATTAATCGTTATGATAATTTAATATTATTATTAACAGATTAAAAAACCATGTAACGTGAGTATTGCAAAATAAATGTCTTCATTAATTTTGGCAAACAATTACCCTTCATTAAGAAGAAATATTAAGGCAAATGAAGAGGCAAGCAATGCCAACCGTTGGATCAATTGATGATTTAGTTAAGTGTTTATTATTTCAACAATCTAAATAGTCATTCTATCCCACACCATCTCATGGAAAAAAAAATTACACATCACTTCATCATTTTCTTTCTTTCTCACTCTAGAATTCCAAAAGCCTTCTTCTTGTTTTGTGAGTGTTCTTACGAGTTCTTCGCTCGATATTTTCCGTTGAAACCCGTGATAGTTCAGGTATTTTATCATGCTCGTTGTGTAGTGATTCCGGTGCGAATCACTACTAGATTCGTTGTACCCTGGGAGACAGCCATCTGTGACAAGCTCTAGCACACGGGGAGACGGTGGAACTGTTTTTAAGGGAAATGTGTTTAACACATGCCTCGAATCAACCATCAAATACGGTGATATTGTTCTTAGTAATATTGTATTTATTTCATTTGTTTGTAACATCATTTATATGTGTATTTCTGTTATTTTTCAAGACAAAATTTCTAACAGATTTGAGATTTCTGAATATTGTTGGTTGGTTTACATGAAAATAGTAGTTATAGGGTTAATACTTGGCATAATGTTTTGGTTACAAGAAAAAAAAAAGAAGACTAAATCAATGATTGAAGAGAGAAAACAAAGCCTATTGATTGATTTATCATAGATAACTGACCGGTTTTTACTTCTTCTTTGATAAATGCATTTCTTATTATGTCACTCTAGATAGTTCTTCAACGTGATTCATTCTATTTTTTTTTTGGAAGATTTAACTTTATCCGTTGGAACCTTCGAGAGAACTATCATTGCCATCAATTCAACAAACGTCATTAAAAATATCAAAAGACAGTCGTTGGATCGTTTGAATTTCTTTTTTCCCCTTATGTTCTTCAATGGCTGGACAGAACCCATGAAATGGAGGTTGTTTTGGCGATTTTACGTTTATTTATTCATTTATTTATTTTTGAAACTGCTAATTTTTATTGGGCAAATTATCTTGGGGCCTTTTAATTACTCCGATCGCTCACGTTTAACATATTTTTGACATGTTTAACATTTAATAATGAAATACTTGTTTCCCTTTTATTAATTTTAATCAATCTAATTTTTATGATAATTTCTTTAACGATTAACACTTTCCCCTTTCAAAATAATTTTCTAAACGTGCCAAAACGTGTCAAAACATGTCAAAAATGTGTTAAACGTGCAAAAAAATGTGTTAAACGTGTCAAAACGTGTTATGCGTGCAAAAGTGTGTTAAACGTGCCAAAAACGTGTGAAATTGATTAAAATGAGTTACATACTTGTTAAAACTAAAAACGTATTAAGCGAGTCAAAACATGTCAAACGAATCAAATATTAGTTAAACGAGTTAAAAATGTGTTGAATAGGTAGAAAACATATTAAATTAGGTAAAACAGATCAAATAATTGTTAAACGGATCAAAATGTGTTAACCGGGACAAAAACGTGTTAAATATTAAACGAGTGAAAAACGTAATAAATGTGTTACAAACTAAAATTTAGTTTGGGTTACCTAATCCATACCCAACCCATATTATTCATTAATATGGGTTGACCAAATTTAATTTGAGTTGAATAATATGAGTTGGGTAATAAGGGTTGAGTTTACCCACATCCTACCTCCAGTTGATGTTCGCCTATCGGTGGGTATTTCAATTTTTTTAATACCTACAAAATAACACAACTAGGTTATCTAAAGGTTTATTTTTATTAAGTATATTTATTTATTCATTAATCCCTTAAAATTCCGATAATTTAATTAACTTAGAATCTGATTTATACCGCGTTGATTTCAAAGTTTGAGTTATTTATTTTGATGCTGTGCAATTTGACTTTGTAGAAATATTTTTTGAATTAATTTGTTGAATTGGAATTATTTTAAAATTTTATAAATTTGAGATTAAAAATGAGTATTTATATATTCTAGAAACAAAAAATGTAATAGTTAAACTAATACTATTTTTATGTCAAAATTGGAAAAAAAAAATATACCACAACTGTCTTTCATAATAAGTTAATATAATAGAAATCTACCATGAAAGCGATTGAAAATTCATGGAAGTTGAAATCAATAGAAGATTACAAGTAGAAAATTATTCTTAGTGTATATATATAATAATATAGTATATTATTATATTATGTTCTATTTATTTATATTATATACACTAATGAAGAAGAAAAAATCCGAATAAGAAGAAAAACAAATCGATGAAGCTCTAAATGGTGGAGTGTATGCTGCCATGCGTTGATTTAGTTTGAATAAGTTAAAATCAATCAGAGTTCGGCCCGGCAAGACTATGGGCTAGGCAGACCCACCTGGACAGCCCAATTCATATTAAATATATATTACTATAACTTTTTTATTAATTTTCTTTTTACTTTAAACCTTTGAATGTTAACTTTTTTTTATATATATATTTTTAATCTTTTTCTCTTTCTATAATCTTATTATTATATTTTATATTATTCTTTTCTAATTTTTTAATTTAATATACCTCTTTGTAATTCTATAATTTTTTTAATTTAATATAATTTTTTTTATAAATTCTATAAATTTCTCTAACTTGTTTATAAATTCTATTGCATAGTATAAAGCTTCAATTCTTAGGAAGAGCCGTACGAGGCAGCCCACGTACGGTTCGGGAACCGAGCCTCAAGAGGCTTAGGTCAACACTTATATAATAGCCAGTCATCAATTGGAAGCGGGCAAGATGGTGATGAATTGCGATTTGTCTTGCGACCTGCCCAGAATGCCAATACATACTAAGACCAGAACAACACTAAGCATTGCTGCTCCTACTATAAGATGGCTGAAAGGGATGCGCATCAAACCTCTGATTCAGGCGCCGAAGAAAAGAGAACAGAACGGCTTAGCACCTATTCAAAAATAGTAGAAAAAGAGAAAGAAGGGGTTTGGGCTAAGGAGCATTAATCCAATTTGTTTTTTTAAAACCCCTTATTCCCCCTTCAATCTTCAATAGAGAAGAGAGCCTACCGGAGTTGCAAGAAGAACTTGAACCTATTTGTATAGTACAGTCCCTTTTTATTTTTTATTTTTGAATTAGCTCTCAAATTTACTAAGGTATGTTTTCTAATTTCTTTTAATTTATATACTTTAAATTATAACTATATTAATTTTTGAATTAATATTCATGTTAAATATTAATATGTTCCTGTCCTGACTTAGTAAATTAGTAACGAATATGTTATTGTTTTATACTTAATGCTAGTATAATAGTATAATAATTTTAGTTACTTAGTATTAATTCAAAGATATTAAAAAATTATTTTTAAAAATACTTAATCTCTTCCTTAGAAAACTTGTAATTAATATGATAGTTATTAGATTATGAATTAATGTAATTTTGAAAAAAAAAACTTATTTTAATATATGTACTTTATGAGTTATGACGAAGAATACAAATCAAAATAAAGTGAGGTTTCGTCCATTTCAAAAAAACAAACATCCGAATTTTATAATAGAAGAATCAAACGAAGAAATGATGTAGGATGGCAAAGGCACTAGTGGGCTCGATTTCTAAATTATTCAATGCAAAAAATCAAAGTTCTATCACTTCGAGTTCGAGTCTTAGAGATGAAGATATAAGTGACAAAGAAAATGATACAATTGGAGATGAAGAAGCAAGTAATGAAGAAAATGATGTCATTAGAGGATAATGAAGAAGATGATACTCTTCAATATGAGGTTTTTGAACAAATTACAAATGATAATCTTAGAGATCAATGTGTCAATGAAGAAAAATGAGTATCAAGTGTTAATGAAGAAAATAAAAAGGAAAAAGAGTGTATTGATGGAGAAATTATGAGAAGAAGAAGGTGTTAACGCGGATTACGAGGAGAATGTGTTATTAATGATGTGAACAACGGTTCAGGGATGTGAGAAAGTATTAACGACAAAATGAGGATAATGTTAGTTATTCGAAGTCCAATTAAGATTATAAAAGAAAATGATGCATTTCTAAAATTAAGTGTTCGAGGGAGACACTTTTCATCTTCTCTTATGTACGTCATCTTCCAATGGTGAAAAGCAAGAAAGAAAGTGGCTTGTGTTCTTAAATGAGTTGAATAAGGTATTTTGTTTTTGTTGCAAATTATTCAAGATAAACCAATGACAACTAGTTTGGCTGGCATAACCTTCCATTGCAAGTTATTCACAGGATAAACCAATGACAATTAGTATATTATTTAAAATTAATAATTGTATTTGTGAATAAAAAAAATGTTTGGATTACGGCAGCCCCAACATTTGCGCCAGTAAAAAAATGCAAAGAGAAATAAGAAGAACGGATCACGGAGACGTCTGCTCAATAGAGTATGGTGTTCGTCGTTTCCTTTCTCTTAAAGTATATAGAGAAAAAACATTATTATAATGTTATAACACTTTTAGGCCATCCATAAAACATGATTATATTGTTCAAATGAGAATAAAAATAAAATTAAGGTTAACCATATTTTCTTAGATATTATTTGACTTTTTTTAAGTTGTAAACCAATTTTTTACGAAATAAATTGAGAAAGAAAATGTAATGTTTTAGAAAACACAAGTGTAAGATTTTTTTTCTTTGACTCGATCTTTGGTGACATTTGAGAAAGAGTCTCGGTGCTTTGTCCCTCGTGCTCGTGCCCGTCCCGACTATAGTATAAATTCTTGGTCATTTTGTAAGAACAAAATATTTCCATTTTATTCAAATCTAATCTTAACAGCTTCTATAGTTTAAAATATTCTAATCCTATCATACACTAAGTTTCGTATCATTTCTATTCACAATCATGGGTCTAGATAGATATTATAATCGGGATGAATCTATGTAGGGCTCGGGTGGGCTGAAGTTTACCCCGCAAAAAAAAAATTATTGTTTTACGGTAAAATTGTGACACTACCCTCTAATTCTTAAATTTTTTTTAACTTCACTATTTTGTTTAACTAACTATTTTAAAAAATGATAAAAACTTACATTTTTCACTCATTTTATCAAAAAAAAAATTCGTTATATATTTAAGCTCACCCTAAATTTTTTTCAAACCATCCCACTTCCGAATCCTGGGTCCGTCCTAATTATAATGGTATTGATGGAATAAAGGGAGGAAAAAGAAGGTACCTAGTTCCAAAATCATAATTCCAAAGTAATTACACTTTCAAAAACATAAAGTTAGAAAATAAACAAGACTTTAAATTAATCACTTTTTCTAATTCCATTTAGGCAATTTTAAGGTAATTTTTAAATACGGATCTCTCGGTAGATTAAAGGTCAATCTGAAAACAAAATATAAGAATAAGTAATTTGTAGTTCAGAGAATTAATTAAAATTGTGGTTTAAGAGTCAAGTCATTTGGAAGAATAATTGAATTGTTATGACTTTATAAGAATATGCCACCAAATATTTTGGTTATTTTCTATATTTCAAACTTATTGTTCAAACATCAAGAGTCATACTTTACTACCGCTGCCTAAGGGCTTTCCCCCAAGTTGACTCTCTGATCAACTCGCTTGAATGCGCCTTTCAGATCTGCTTCCTTCCGATCGAGCTACGAACACGAGTAGGTAGGCGGCGTGGAGGGGGAGGGGCTAAAGGGCTGCCTTTTCAATCCATCTCCGCCCCCCCTTACCTCTGTGATAGCCTATTGATTCAGTGTAAGAGGCTTTGCTTTCATTTCAGTCTATGATTCGTAGAACCTAAGAGTTATATCAACCAACAGCTTCATAGATCAAGGAGTCCCCTTTTTTTGGATCATCTACCCGCATCTGAGTTCTTTCTGATCGGATCTTTCCAGGGGTTGGTGCATTGAAGGAAAGAGAGAGAAGAAGACATAATTAATTATGTGACTTAGGTTGCGTCAAAATTTCAATTCGTTTAGATCAAACGTCAATCCGAAATCAATGATATACCAAAATGAAATAAAATAACCAAAAATCTTAAATTCGGGAACCTTAATGTGCTGTCACCATATTTCATGTTTAGAGTTAAAATCAATGACAAAAATCTAACACAATATTATTACAAGACATATAGTCCATGTCAAAATTTTAAAGTAATTGTAGTTAAAATTCACATTGAATTTATAAAGATGTCTCCTAAATGACCAAAACACATGTTTTGGGTTGCCCTTAAATAGGACATATTTAGAGGCAAAATTGACTAAATGATGATTGATGAAGATTTGTAGGGACAAAGCATGACCTAATCCAGTAAAAAAATTCAGATCAATTGTGTTAGGATTAGATCACATTCTCCAAAGTTTACTAAAATTAATGATTTTCCCCTTTCTCAAGAATTTCAGAGGTTCTTGTTCAAGGTTCAATAAATGAACATAAATGACATATACATTATACATATGCTTCATTTACATTTTTTAAACATACCAATTCAACGATTATTTGAAAAACATAAGTTAATTAATTTTTAAAACTATGAATTATAAATTGCAGTTTGGGATCAATCAAAACTACTCCATTGTTGTTTGTTGTTTTATAAGGTATATTAATCAATTATAATCATTCAAATCAAGCCAAGAAGAGTGAAGAATAATAACAAAACCGTTTTTAGCATCTTCTTGATTTTAAAATTCTTGTCGGTGTTCCAAGGACAACATCAACAACATTGCATACGGCTCTACAATAACATTGACCCTTAACCTTCCATCGAATAAAGAAAAAAATAGGATTTATCAAACCAATCTCGGTAAATGATCAAATTGGGATTTTTTATTTTAAAATTTAAATTAATTTTATAATTTTATGTGTTTGGCGTTGCTTTAACATTTGTTTTCTCCAAATATACACTAATAAACAAAATTACATGCACGAATTTAAAATATATAATATATATATATATATATATATATATACTCAAATCGAGGTTATACAAATTAAAATATTATTAAATGAATGAATTTTATAAAATGATTTACAATATTTAAAAAAGTACTAGAGATATAATTATCTTAAAAATCATTAAAAAAAAAAACTGTTGGCCACTTTTTTTTATCATCCCCATTTTGATCTCTCAAACTTTTAATATATGAGAGTATGAAATCAATTCAACAAATTCTAATCCAATTATTACATTTGAATCATTAGCTTCTTAAACTTCGTGCAATCAACCATTAGATTCAAAAGAATTGAAATTTGAAAGAATACTGAAATTTGTGGGTATTTAGTGTTGCTTTAACATTTGTTTTCTCCAAATTACATTAATAAACAAAATTAAATATATTATTATCAATAATTTAAATTAATTAGTCTCCAAATATATAATAATAAAGAAAATTAAATATTTAATAATTTAAATTAATTATAAAATAATTCAAATTTTGTCCCTAAAATAAAAGTTATTTGAATTTATGTTCTTCTGAATTAAAAATTGCTAATTATTTCACAGAAAATAATTTAAATAAAATATAAGAAATAATTTCAAACATTAGAAATATTTGAAATTAATTAAATGTATGGATCATTACGTGTAACTGTGGGCACGCATAATGAATTTTGCGTCACATTTTCTCCGAGTTCAGAACGTAATTTGTGTTTGATTTATCTCAATATTCGTTGACATCTCAATATGCGTTGACACGGTTCATCCGTCATTTTGACAATTTTTATAAAATGACCCTTTTATAAAATGACTCTTAACTGATTTTCTTAACTTTTTAATATTATATATTGATACTAAACTATTATGTCTAGACAGAGAAATGATTGAAGCAATAATATGTCATAATTTTAAAGACAAGAAACCTTATGATTGATAAGGTAAACTTCGAAAAATCTTTCTTATTATTATTTTATTTTGTCGTGATAGTAACAATTTAATTACAAACTGTGGATGTCAACATGAAGTTAATTGATTTTGAAACAAATAAACTTGTCAAGCATATTGACATAAATTAGTCAAGCATATTGAGATGAATCAAACACAAATACGTTGTGGCCCCGTTGGAGGATGAAAATATCACGCAAAAGTCATATGCGTGCCTACAGATACGCGTAATGACTCATACAATTTAATTATTTTAAATATTATTAATGTTTGAAATATTTTCTATATTTATTTAATAATTTTTCTATGAAATAATTAGCAATTTTTAATCCAGAAGAACATAAATTCAAATAACTTTTATTTTAGTGTCAAAATTTGAATTCTCTCTTAATTAATTTAAATTATTATATATTTAATTTTGTTTATTATTGTATTTGGAGAATATTAATTTAAATTATGAACGTTATATATTTAGTTTTGTTTATTAATGTATATATGGGAGAAAACAAATGGTTAAAGCACCACTATTATTTCAAATTTCAACTTTTTTTTTAAACGACGGGTTGTTCGGAATCGGATTGAGTTTATTTAAAAACTCATCAAACCGTACGTACTATTTAAATATTAAAATAATAATTTCACATTTTCTCCTCTTGTTCTCGGTGTTTTATCTACACCACTCTCATATTCTATGGTATTAGTTGAATATTATGACCCGTGCTAATATGCTCATCTATAAGAAATCTCTGGTGTCAATCATGATGTTTATTGTCTTTAAGTCTCTTATGACATATTTATTGCTTTGTATTATTTTTATTCTATTTGATATTTGAATTATGATGTCTCTTTTCCAAACTTCAGATACCTATATAAATAAATACTATTTATTATTTTATAATTAAATCAATTATAATAAAAAAACTTACCTTTCATTGATTTCATTGAGATCTTAAATCAGTACACTATGCGTGTCTCTCACTTTTGTTAAAACAGTCTTTTCTACCTAATTAATCAATAATCAAATTATTAGTAAAATATTAAATTTTAAAATTATTTTTAAATTACCTCCCATTATCCTGAATTCTTGTACATCTTTATCGTAAAGTTCTCTTCATTTATCAATTTATATATTAATCAATAATTATTTTTTTCTTATTTATTTAATAAAATTAATTATATATTAATAATTCATACACAATAAAATAATACATTTTAAAATTATAAATTTATAATTTATAAAATATAATACAAAAATATAAAATAAAATTATAAAATATGAAATAAATTAAATAAAATTTTAAATATAATGATTATATATTTAAAAAATATTAGAACCTTTTATATTAGAAGTAAAAAAAATAAGTTTAAGGATTAATATATAAATATCAAAAATAAAATAAAATAAAATAAATGTTCTGATTTGTGGCCCCTTGGAGGAGAAAAATTGCACGCAAATTACGTGCCCATTAAATAAATATATATTTAAAAAAAATTATAAAAAAGAGATAAAAAATAATTATAAAAAAAAAGAGAGAGAAAGAGATCTAGAATAATATTGTGAATTAGTATATGTTTAGTAGCCAGACTTAATTATCTTTTCAAGTACCTGCAAATTTTTGTTCCTGTATTATAACTTTAAATAAAATAATTATTTAAATAATATTATAATTAATATAAATAAAAAATCTGGCCCATTATGGAAATCTGAGCCTATGACCCTAAAAATAGGATGAAATGCGGAAAGTGAAGGTGGATAATTGAATAGCGCTGGTGACCATTTTTTTTAATGACAATTGTACTCTTGCGTAACGCAACTCCAGTTGCATAACGCAACCAGAATTTTTTTTTTCGTCTCGCGATTGCGTGACGCAACTGAGGTTTGCGTAATTGCAACTGGAGTTGCGTGACGCGATTGCGTAATGCAACTGGAGTTGCGTGACGCGATTGCGTAACGCAACTGGGGTTGCGTGACGCGATTGCGTAACGCAATAGTGGTTGCGTGACGCAACTGGAGCATTTTCGTCCAAAACATTTCATAATTAAAATTTTTGAAAAAAAAAAAATAAAAATTGCGTCACGTAACCTGAGGTTGCGTGACACAACTGGGGCATTTCGTCCAAAAACAGTAAAAGGGTCACCCAACGCTATTTAAATTATCCACCCTCACTCTCCGCATTTTCCTCTTCCAGAATATGGAGAACATACAAAATACAGATACATACAAATAGGTGAACATTATAATATTGCACATATAATCATAATTCTACTTTGGATAACATGTTTTTTATTTTGATCAGGAGATGAATCAAATATTTTAAAGATATTCACATCCAAAGACTTGATAAAATGACAGATAACTTCAGCAAAGAGAACAAGAGAACTGCATTGGAAATTTTCTGTTTGGCAAGCTTTATGGTGGTTTTCTTGATAATTAACACTTCACTATAAAGATATGAGATACACCAAACATAGATGAATATACTATTGGAAATCATGAATTCAGATTGATGGTACTTTTTTTTTATTCTAGTTCTTCATAATCTATTGAATGTATTTGTCTATTAGTGTGAAGGAACTTAATTGTTTTGGTAGGATGAACTCATTATGTTTCGTTATAAAGACTTGTGCATCCAGGCATTGTCAGCTTATATATATGGATATTGTTGCGACAAAGAATATATTGTTGTTGTTTATAACCTCAATTGTATGAATTCCCTTTATAACCTTCTCCCAAAAGGTTTGTTTTTTTTTACAAGAACAGGCGATTTTATATATTTGACACAATCTCTTAGAATTACTATATTGGTTATCAATATGTGTTATAAACCAATTTGAAAATATGGGTTAAAAGGGAAAATTTGATTTGGATTGTATATATTTTTTTACAATATACTCTAACCCTAGATATTGTTTTTTTAACTCCATATTACCCTCTTTTACACTTCTAATAAACATATATCTTTGTAACCTTTAAACGATTTTAGTTAGATACAATAGCTCAAAAGTTGGAACCCTTCAACAGTTCATGAGTGAATAGATGTTTAATATAACGATCAAAAATAACTAATTTCACAATATTCGTGGCCTTTATGAATTTTGGTTTCTCAAGAATCCGAGAGACACTAGAATATCAATAAATTTTTATTTATAACATATTATTGTTTTTCTTATCATAAATTCATCTAGCATTAAAATTTCAAAAGTTCATTGTCTTATATAAATCCTGCAATTATATCTAAACATATTTTCCTAATATTAGAGGATTTTACATGGGTGCTTTTGCATTTACCTGCCTCCTCAAGTTCTTACAAGCTAGAATAGGAGATTTTGATCCATTTGTGATTCGAAATTTGGCTGCAGAACAGTGATATTGGATGAGGTCAGTTTTCTGCACTCTTTGTTTTCACAGTCTTTTCTCGTTTGAACGCAATTATAGAATATAAACAATAAATAACACCGCATTGTATCACCGTAGTTAGTTTTTGTTCTTTTTTACATGTAGGAATACAATCCAAAGTCCGTTAAATGGTTGATTTAACGGGGGGAATCTTTCCAAATAGGCATATATACTCAATGAACCTGCTTATGGCATGTGGGGTTATGTAGATTTTGACTTATTTGAAGACCTACCAGCTCAATTAGGTTTGTCAAAATTCGGTATTTTCTCTTCAAAGTATTATATAGCTACGTTGTTTATAACATATATTGTATTGTTGAAGTTTCACTATAGCTATAAGGGAAATATTCAATTAACCAACATATATTTATCGAATTTGAAAATGCGTTCGATCTTTATTTTTAGTTTGTTCATGGATCATGATTGTATATAAATAAAATAAAAAGTTCAAACATAAATGTGATTATTCAATACTGATTGATTAAACTTAAGTGTATTTACAAATTTTAACAAGATGTATAACAATTTTGTAGGTTGAAATGTTGTTTTTACATCATAAAAAATATACTTGCCATCCTGGAAGGTTAAGGATGTGGGATTATGCATAATCTTTTACTAATAAATTTCTTTATGCCCACTTATTAAAATTATTAAGGTATTTATTAAAATCTATTGTAATTTTAAATGTAAAATGGGATAGCTTAATGATTCAACCTACAAACTTAAATTTTATATGGTTACGGGTTCAAACCTTTAAAAACATTTATTTTATCAATTTTTAAACTTAACCTAGGTTAACAAAAAAAAATATCGACTTTTTTCTACTGGGGTTGGGGCAGCCCAAACCTCGGGACCGACTCTGGGCACTTGTACGGCGAAGGACGATGTCTTGTCTTTTGGGTTGTTACTTCAACGCTTAATATGAGAAAAAATAAAAATTGAGCTAAAAATGATAGTTGTTTAGCTATTTCATCAAATGACATAAAGAATACTTTTGTGAATCCAAAGCTGCAAATAGATCCAAAATATAATGATGATGATGGACAAGAGATTACAAGGCTAGTTGTGCAATGTGGAACCATTTCCTGTCCTACCTACCTTTCAAACAATTTTTCCCAAACTACCCACATTTTCATTCACATTCCCAAACTACCCACCTTCTCTCTCTAAATCATTAATCAACCTATTAATTAACTCACTCTACCTTAACCCACTAATTACTCACACTCTCTCTCTAAACCCATTAATTAACTTCTCTCTCTTTCAAACTATTAATAATATCCTCACTTTTAAACTATTAATTAATTCAATTGAAATATATTATATAAATATTAAAATAAAATACACATATGTTTTATTTTTATTTAAATCTATAAATATAATATATATAGTTCAAATTAAATACACTAAATTAACGAGAGTTCGAAGACTCCTCTTTGTTCATTGTATGGAATAACCTTGTGTGATATGTTTTTTTGCTCAACAGTTTCCAATAATTTTTCTTGACCTTGACAATAAATTGGACCATTTTGAAGGTCATTAAACGTCGCAGTTTTCAAATATATATAAAAATGAATTATAAGATAAAATATGCATTTTATTATTTTATTGTATATTAAACGTGATTATATTTATTATGTATTTATTTATTGTAATGTTTATGTTATGTATTTTATTGTGATGTGATGTACTTATTTTAATGTAATATATTTTATTTCAAGTTCCCGTTTATGTAATTGTATTTCTATTTTATTTTATTTAATAGCTATTAAATTATTTAATTTAGTGTATTTAATTTGAACTATATATATATTTATAGATTTAAATAAAATAAAATATATGTGTTATTTTCTTTTAATATTATATAATATATTTCAATTGAATTAATTAATAGTTTAAAAGTGAGGATATTAATTAATAGTTGAAAGAGAGAGAGGACTAATTAATGGGTTTAGAGAGAGAGTGTGAGTTAATTAGTGGGTTAAGATAGAGTGAGTTAATTAATAGGTTTGATTAATGATTTAGAGAGAGAAAGGTGGGTAGTTTGGGAATGTGAATGAAAAGGTGGGTCGAGTTTGGGAAAAAATTGTTTGAAAGGGGGGTAGGGACAGGAAATGGTTCTGCACTGTGTTGCAACCTGATTCTACCTGTCGGCAACTATGTCTGAAGTTTTGGAGTTTTGCAAGAACCTAAAAATGGTAAAAAACCACCCAGAAATTATGTGTGTAGAGAAAATATTTCAAAATTAATAAGACATAAGATTAGTAATATTTTGATGAGATAAATATTCACATCCAACAGCTTTGTTTTATATTTTTGAATAGTTATAATTAGAATTGATTTTTTTTATATTTATGACAGTGTATTTTTTATTTTTTGGTTTTGATTAAGAGGATATTGACTTTTATAAATTCCATGACATTCATTTTATTTCTTCTATGTAAGGCAAATAGCTTGATCATATAAATATGCCTTAACGATGTATTTTCAGTTAGAGTTAGAGATTTGGGAATTATTGATAAAAATATTGAAAATGTTTTTCATAATATAATGTTTGTTTGATATAAATATATATTAATGTTTAATTTTAATTCGTACTTGAAAGGAAAATTATATGATTAGAATTAAACTAATTTCATTAACGAATGAAAATAAGATTGTTAATAAAGAAAATCAAATTAATTTTGTATTCAATTTAGATGTGAAATAACTATTAAATATATTTTAAATTATAATAAAATATATTTATTTAATTAATATTTAATTTCTAATTAAAAAATAAATAATATATTAGACAAACATTCAATTTTAATACACCTATCAATAGTAAATGACTATGGACTATTCAATTAGTTAGAAGTTTAAAATCAAGAATGACTATGGACTATTCAATTAGTTTAGAAGTTTAAATCGAGAATAGACAAGGAGACCATTAATTTAAAGTTATGAACCAAATGATAAATGGATGAACAATATTTATTAAATAAATGTTTGGATTGTTTTATTAGATTGTTTAATTTTCAGCAATATATATCAATTATTTATTTATTTCACAAACCATACAATCATTATCTAACTTTCTCTTAGAATTTAATGAGAAAATTTCTTGACAATATATCTTTTGAACATGATGATAATTCATGTATTTTTTATTTTTTTTTGGTCAAGTTTGTTATACAGTGATTTTAGTGTTTAATCAAATTTAGAAGACAATTATCTATAATAAGTTCTACTACAATGAGACGTCGATAGAAACTATTTTAAGGAAAATTTCCTAACACATTAGGGGAAGAAAGGACATTAGCGACCAATCGTAACTGATAATTTTTTATCAGCGACGACGACCAAAGAACCGTCGTTGATATTTTTAGCGACAAATGGCGACGGTTTAACGACGATACATTTTCCACCATTGACATGACTCGAATCAAGACATCTACTTCGGTAATTTGTTTTATTTGTATTGTACTATTAATTATTTTTGTAATATCATACCTTTATATATATATATATATAGAAAGAAAGAATACCGGATATGTTTTCTTCAATGTTGAAGTGGTAATGTTTGGAACATTAACAATCTCAAGAAAGGTTCTCATAAGATATCGAGACAATCAACAAATTTCAAAATAATTGTCATTTGCTCTTTATTTGAAGCATCTTTGACTTCATTAACTAACATACAAAACTTCGCATCTCCAACTTTTTCATATATTTTTTTCTAACTTTATTTGCAAATATGCATAATATTTTTTTTGTGAATGGTTGGTGAAGTGTATGTTGTGTTTTTTTGAGTTTTTCTAAAATTATATCACCAATATTAACATTCAATCAACCAATAAGTCTTACCATCTCTATAAAATTATCACGATTTTTAGAACTCATTACCTCTAAATGCACAAGCTTGCAAACTAAGCCATCAAATACTCTCAATTATTGTTATAAGCCGCAACCAATTCTTGTGAACTTCATCTAAATTTTGGTCATTCAACATTTTGTCAATAGGTCCAGTTATTTTCATCAAATCTTGAATACATTTTACTACGTTATTATGTGATGAAGTGGGATCTCCCGCATACATCAAAAGTGGACATTTAATTGCTAACCCTCTTCTAATTATTAAATTCATCAACAACAAATGTATGATTGAAAAGTGATTTATTTGAAAAATAAAATAAGGAAACAAAATATTAATCATTTGATGAAGAGTATTTTAAACCATGAAAACTTTTTAAACCACGAATATTGAAATTTGTGATATTAGGTTTGTGACTCATATTAGTTTTCGAATACTCTACGAACTTAGGTTGATATACCGACTCATTTTGATATATGCTCGTCTAATTTTATCTTGTTGATTAACGAGATGTTGTCATACGGGGATTCGAACGGTAGGATCTCTTTCAAAAGTATTAAGATCAATTTTAATTTTTCAAGACTTAAAGACATGTTATTTACATTGATTTTCTTGGATATTAACACTGGACTATTAAAGTAAACCAACTCTTCCTAACGAAAGTGGAACATAAGTCCTGGTCTTAAAGTTTTCGTTTATTACTATTACTATATCCGGAAAAAGAGGAGTTGATACAAGGGCAGGCCCCAAGTCATAAATAAGGTTGGCGGCAGGGTGGATAGAACAAAAACCAAGGACTAAATCGATGGTACGGGAGCCATAAGGAAGTCCTTTAGCTTCGACTTTCATATAAATATTAGATTGAGAATGTACCTCATTTATAGATGCAGATGGACTTGCTTTAGGTTTAAAAAATAAAAATAATGTTTTTTTTCTTACTTTCTTGATTTTCCATTGTTATGTAAATAAGAAAAATGAAATATAATTTTTTTTAAGATATAATTTACAAATTATATAACTTAATTCCATAAATATCAAAAAATTTAATTGAGAAAACAAGATACTTACAGAATAGTTAACATGGGGAAGTGTCGCCTAACAAATTAGGCTAGAAGTTATAACTATGATTGCAAATTTGTCAAACCGAGCTCAAGTCAGCTTGAGCTCAAACTCGACTCGATTCATTATTTTATTAGCTCGACTCGAAAAAGTTTATAAATTTGAGCTCGAAGTCGACTTAACTATTTACTTACAAATTCAGGTCGACTCGAAAAGCTTAATTAAAATTAAATTTTCAAGTTCGAACTTAAAACCAAAAATAAATTGAATATATTATGTTTGAACGTAATAAAAAAATATTTGAAAGAAATTATGTTAAAACACCTATATAATTTTATTGTTAGATATGAAAATCAAAATAATAATGGTGGTTGGTACTAGATAGTAATGATGGTAGGTTGTAATATTAGTTTATTAATTTAACTTTAATGTACAAATACAAATATTTAATTATTTATTGAGTGGAGAATATTGATCAATTAGATTTAACCAACAAAAGTGTTCATTTTCTCCTAGCTGAATTTCATAAAAACAGTTATCAAAAAGTAAATCATTGTTATTTGAGTATTATTATTGATTGTATAGACTTTATCTATGATATCTAGAAGTTGGTAAAATTCAAAAAATATATTTAGTTGTGGGCTTAAAAAAATAATTATGTTTGAAATGGGCTTAAAAACAAATTAAGCGACTTAAAAAGAATAAAGGAAAAATTGTGAAAAAGACGGGCGGATAAATATGGGTTTTCGTCTTCTTTCTTTTTTATATTTTTAAAAAATAGATATATTTAATTAAATTTAAAATAAAATAATAAATTAGGGATCATATACCAATATAATTTTTTCAGCCCTAGAAGATATATATGTGATCACATATTTAAAACAATATTTACTTATATCTCACTATTATAATTCAAGCACTCCTAATTTAAAATGAGTACTATAAACGAGAATAAGTAGGTAGATTAAGAATATAATTCAATACAAGAGTGAATTTATACAAAAATAAGGAAATTAAAATGTTAGAATAGGTAAAAAAATTAAATACACTTAATAGTTAGAATATGAAAATCAAGAGACTCAAGTGTGTTACTCTTTAATTGTACAGTCTTTATACATTCCCTTAAACAAAATGGGGGAGCACATACCGTGAGTTATTACGTAATAAAGCAAAATCGGTTTGACGCAAATTATTTGGTGAGGATGTCGGCAATTTGATCATTAGTAGATATGTATCGGGTGAAAGAGATTTCTGAGTACACGTTCGCGAACGAAGTGAAAATCAATCTCTATACGTTTCGTACGAGCATGAAAAATTGGATTAGCCGACAGAAATGCAGCATCAATGTTGTCACGCCATAGAGTGGGAGATTGAAATGGGAGACGCAAAGTTCATGTAACAAGGATTGGAGCCAGATGAGTTCGGTACTACTGGCATGAGTTAGAACACGATACTCAAATTCGGTACTAGATAGTGGTTGAATTGGGTGCCTTCTTGTTGATGAAATCCCTTTGCAACTAAACGAGCCTTGTGCTCTATCAAAGACCATTATTTAATGACTTTTGAATCACATTTGATGACTTAAACAGAGCGCCGTGGAACTTGGAAGAAGACCAAATCTAAAGTGCCATTATTTAAGGATAACGTATTCCCATTGACAAAAAGGAGACACTTTCAATGTGGAAGGATCACTCAAAATATTCCAACTCACACATGATTCTGTGTTGGTCCAACCATAAAAATACTTTGTCTTTCTAATTATATGTTGAAGATTAATTAATCATAATTTGTTCGTTACCTTCATAATAGACTAATATTCCTTATGTGGTTGGGAACAAGATTTGATTATGACGGAGACAAATCTCATTTTCTTATGATTAATATAATCTCATATTATCTCGAGTAAAAATTAGAGTTGAATTATAAAAGTGGGTTATAAATAAATATTATATATATATTTGTTTTAAATCCGTGATCACATGTATATCTTCTAAATATTTGATTGAATCTATGTTAGGGTTGACATAGATATTATAAAACCCATAATCTTTTATTTATTTATTTAATTTCAAATTTTAAAAGAAGATTAAAACTCACCTTCATCTATTCGTTTTATTCATATTTTTCTCTTTAAAAAATTTTAAGTACATCTCAAATTTGTTTCAAATCTATTCTTAAAATCTAATTCCTGAATCATTATGGACAAAATCTATGCAATCAATAATAATACTAAAATAATAATATAATAATAGAAATGTGCACAAACTTCAAAACAGTTACTATTTTGAGTTCAACTAAACGTGGAGCATGTTCAATGGAAGAAGGAATTAATAAATTATTTATAAAATTAGGACTACCCGATGCTCACGGGCATCCCATAGTCAATAGGGTATCCCTAAACAATTGCGAGAGCATTTAGGAAACAGATCATGCCCAAAACCTTGAGCCAAACAAAAAGGAAACAAACCCTCTTATTTAATTATCACCCCCTTTTGAGAAATACATATATAAACCATAGATCATTTTATTAGTTTTTTTATAAGCTTCTAATTAAACATTTTTATTTTTATTTATGCCATCAATATTTAAAACCCTTGATGATAGAGGAATTTAAAAAGGGTTTTAAAACTTAGGGAGCATAATTAAATCAAAATTTAAAAGAGAAACTTCAATACCATAATTATTTTAAAAATGATTAAACATGTTTATTAATTCATTTAATCCCAAAAAAAACATAATTACTTTGAATTAACAGTTTAAAATAATAGAAATGATTAGGTGAGGGAATGACTTAGCATAATTATTCGCTGAAAAAATCAAATAATTTCTATCTTTCTAAAATAATAGAAATGATTAGGTGATATCAAATCATTCCTTCACCAAATTTCCTCTCTCTATCACCCTCTTAAAATAAATAATTGAAAAATAATTTAATCTTCTAAAGTTTTTTAATGCTATAAAAATAAAATAATTTAACAGTTTATTTATAAATAGTCCAAAATGAAGACTCAAGTTTATTATAAACATTTTTCTATTCTAATATATTATTTGCTCTTAACAATGGACGCGATTGGCTTGGCTCGTAAAGGAAATTTTCTTTTTTGTATTTTTCCTTTTAAGTTGAATATTTGTTACGTGATGATATTGAAAACAATAATTAAAAATAAATTGAAATAGTACTCCATTTTGATCTTATCCAATTTCATGAAATTTATAGTATAGATTCTTGAATCCAAATTTAAAAGGTAAAAGAATAAAAATAACATAATATAAATAATTAATAACTATATATTGATAGCAATTGTTTTAATTAGAAAATTAGTAAATATTTTATTTGAAGAAACAGTTCATTAGATTATTTCAAGATTTATATTATTAAATAATTAATTAATTAAATTATTTTTCATTACATCATATATATATATAATATATATATATATATATATATTATATATATATATATATATATATATATATATATATATATATATATATAATATTTGTTTCTTTCAGTTATAACTTCCATTCTCTTTAGACGAACTAACTGCCTCTATCTCTCTCTCTTTCAGCTTTGCTCAGTTGTCGCCGTCCGGCGCCGGTGAAAAGAAGCAGAGAACCGGCAAGAAATGCCGGAAGAGTCTCATCACTTCAGTGACTATGGATTCGATCCACAGATCGATTACTTTCAGGTTAGATTTATCCTCCACAATTAATTAAACTTTGCGTCCGTTCAGGCGATCGATTTCTAAACGAAAAACTTAACATTGAAAAGGTATTGGAGGAAGCTAGAAAGCACAGGCGAGATAATAATGATAATAATAATAGTATGGCGGCGAGATCTATCGATTCTCTCCATTTCAAGTTGCAAAAGCCTATCTCCAATTTCAAAGATGACGATTCTGTTGGGGAAAACCCTGACAGAACCACAAAAGAAGAAAACAAAAGAATGAACACTAACAGAATTTGATAACGGAGTTCGGCCAAAATGTTGCCTACGTCTCCGAGCACTAAGGCTATCAATTAATAAGGAAGAAGAGATACAAATTTGGGTGCAATAAACCAAAGAGGGGAGAGTTTCTTTTATACACTAAGAAACTTCCCCAACTCCCATCATCTTCCGATGTGGGATTTATGCTAATTGTGAATATAGTTTCTTTTATATACTAAGAAACTCCTTTCACACCCATCATCTTCCGATGTGGGATTCTAATTGTGCCAAAAACAACAAATCTCCACCTTGGCACAATATCCAAATACTACTCTTCAATATTAAAAAATAAACCTTCAGTGCTTCCAATTGGCGCTCTTCAGCGCCGACTCAAACGCGGAACATGTGTACCAAATCTAAACAATTAGATTTGGTTTTTTTCCATGTCTTTCATCTCGAACTCTTTACCCAATTGAGCCTTCAATTTGTCAACTTCATATTGGCTCTTTGATGCTATCAACATATCATCAACGTACAAGAGTATATAGATGTAAGACTCATCTTGCAATTTGCGCAAATACACACATAAACTGAATCTGCTTCTTGTGTACTTGTGCTCCATCATAAACTTGTCAAGTCGCTTGTACCATTGTCTCGACGATTGCTTCAACCTGTACAATGATCTGTTCAACTTGCAAACCCAATTTTCTTTATCAGCAACTTTGAATCCATCTGGTTGATAAATGTAGATTTCCTCGTTCAAATGACCGTGTATGTCTGCGGTCTTCACATCTGGTTGAGCTAGCTCCAAATTCATCTGCGCTACCAAGGCCAACAAAATTCTAATGGAAGAGTGTTTAACAACAGGAGAAAGTACCTCATTATAATCACCTCCTTCCTTCTGAGCGTAGTTTTTAGCTACCAATTTTGCCTTGTAACGAACATCAATTTTTTCGGAAAATCTCTCTTTCTTAGCAAAGATCCATTTACCACCAATAGTCTTCTTCCCTTTTCGTAAATGCGTCAACTTGCATGTCTTATTCTTCTGAATAGATTGCATCTCATCTTCCATAACACCTCTCCTTTTTCTATTTTCAGTACTTCGACTGACATCTGAAAAAGTGGATGGAACATCATCTACGACTAGAAGTGCATAGGCCGCCATGTCAACAAACCGACCTGATTTTTGAATAACTCGTCTTGGCCTATTCACAGCAATTGATTCACTTTGTTCTGAAGGTTCTTGGGTCAGAACCTCTTCCTCATTTAACTCTTCGTCTGTCGTCGGAGAGTCACTTCTAATTGGGCTTATCTTTATCTGTTCAAACTCCACATGTTGCGGAGTACAATCAATCTTGTCTGGTGTTACCTTATTCAACATTGAATAATCATCAAAAGTAACATCTCTTCTGATAATGGTTTTCTTTGCATCCAAACACCAGAGGCGATATTCTTTAACTCCCGTATTAAATCCCATAAAAAGAGCCTTCTTTCCTCGTGGATCCAACTTTGATTCAACTACATGATAATATGCAGTAGAACCAAAAATATGCAAAGAATCATAATCAGTTGCAGGTTTTCCAGACCATACCTCTAATGGAGTCTTGCCACCAAGTGCAGATGATGGTAGGCGATTTACCAAATGTTGAGCGTATGACACAGCTTCTGCCCAAAATTTCCTGTCTAACCCAGCATTAGACAACATACATCGAACTTTCTCCACCAATGTCATGTTCATACGTTCCGATACTCCATTCTGTTGTGGTGTTTTTCTAACTGTGAAGTGTCGAACAATGCCACACTCTTGGCATAACTTCTGGAATGGATCATTCTTGTATTCTCCACCGTTATCAGTCCGGAGAACTTTGATCTTTCTTCCTGTCTCGTCTTCAACTTGAGTTTTCCATTTAAGAAAAATCTCAAACACTTCACCTTTGTTCTTCATAGTAAACACCCAAACTCTTCTGGAAAAATCATCAATAAAAGTAACAAAATAATGTCTACCTCCAAGAGAAGGAGTCTTGGCAGGTCCCCAGACATCTGAGTGCACATAGTCCAAAATACCCTTGGTATTATGCATAGCAGTGCCAAATTTTACTTGTCTTTGTTTTCCCAGAATACAATATTCACAAAAATCTAACTTACAAACTTTTGTACCTTTCAACAATCCTTGCTTGACAAGAGTTTGTATAGATTTCTCACCAGCGTGCCCCAATCGCATATGCCATAGCTTTGTTGCCTCTAACTCTTTACTGCTCCCGGAAGTTGATACACATGATGTCCCATTTACTGTACTACCTTGATAATAATACAAATTATTACTCTTCCTGATAGCTTTCAACATCACTAGCGCTCCAGATATTACCTTAAGAACTCCATTTTCCAATTTCACATGCAGGCCTTTCGACTCCAAGGCCCCCAAAGAAATGAGATTCTTTTTCATATTCGGTATGTACCGAACATCTCTAATAATTCTGGTGGATCTGTCATCATTCCTCAACTTGATTGAACCTATCCCCTTTATTTTACATGTATTAGCATCTCCCATGTAAACAACTCCACCATCTAGCTCCTTAAAGTCAAAGAACCATTTTCGAACTGGTGTCATATGATAAGTGCAGGCTGAGTCCAATATCCACGCATCAGGATGTGATATTGTGTGTGACATCGATAAAGAGTATTCTAAATCTGCATCACCTTTGTTTTCTGCAACATTCGCATCTTTAGAATCTTTCTCTTTCTTCTTCAACTTTGGGCAGTTAATCTTCCAATGTCCTTTCTTACGACAGAAAGCACATTCATCTTTGGCAACTCTACTTTCAGATCTTCTTCCTTTCCCTTTTGATTTGCTCTGCTGACGGCCCCTGACCATCAATGCTTCATCTGCTGTATCTACTTTGCTTTTCCTTTTATCCTGCTTTCTCAATTCATGACTATATAAAGCAGAACTTACAGCATCAAGAGAAACATTTCCCTTCCCATGAAGTAACGTTGTTTCTAAGTGTTCAAATTCATCAGGAAGGGACGATAGCAACATCAAAGCCAAATCTTCATCCTCAAACCTAACGTCAAGGTTTAACAAATCCGCTACTAACTGATTAAACTTAGTTATATGCTCATTCATCGTAGTACCTGATTGGTATTCAAACCGGAACAGTCGCTTCTTCATAAGGAGCTTATTCTGACCACTCTTCTTCAGAAACTTGTCCTCCAATGCTTGCCACAGTTTCTGTGCAGAAGTTTCATTCTTCACAGCAAACTTCTGCTCTCTGGACAGGCACGACCGAATTGTTCCGCACGCCAATCGATTCATGATACTCCACTCTTTTTCTTCTATACCATCTGGCTTTCCGACCTCAATAGCAACATCTAGACCCTGCTGAAAAAGACAATCTAGAACCTCACCTTGCCACATGCCGAAATGCCCAGTTCCATCAAAGATCTCCACCGCAAACTTCAAATTCGACATCGGTGTCCTCGTCCAGGATGACGAAAGAGTTGACGCCCCTTTTGAAGACTCCACCATGCCAAGGACGAACCTTCGGCTCTGATACCACTTGTTGGGGAAAACCCTGACAGAACCACAAAAGAAGAAAACAAAAGAATGAACACTAACAGAATTTGATAACGGAGTTCGGCCAAAATGTTGCCTACGTCTCCGAGCACTAAGGCTATCAATTAATAAGGAAGAAGAGATACAAATTTGGGTGCAATAAACCAAAGAGGGGAGAGTTTCTTTTATACACTAAGAAACTTCCCCAACTCCCATCATCTTCCGATGTGGGATTTATGCTAATTGTGAATATAGTTTCTTTTATATACTAAGAAACTCCTTTCACACCCATCATCTTCCGATGTGGGATTCTAATTGTGCCAAAAACAACAGATTCGAAGAAACAAAACAAGGTAAAATGGTGGAGGAACGCGATTCTGTTCTTGCGGAGGCGTTTGATCCAAGGAAGCCGTCGGCTTCCGTACGATGATCGAATAGAGGAAAACCGGTATTTAGGATCGAAATCCGGTCCGGTATATTTGACGGAGAGTCGTAGCGGTTCAAACAGTCCATACCGGAGTAGTAGAGGTCCGGCGTCGGGGCCGTTGAATACGCCGGCGAGGATTGGTGTGGACGTTGAGATACCATACATCAGCCTTAGGGATCTTAATATGGATAATGAATTGTACAAAGGTACTAATAATAATAATTCAGCCATGCCTATTTACTTGGTCACATGAAACAATTGAATTTTTCTGGCATTTGTACTTTCTTCTTCGATTTGGATATTTTTTCTTTTGAGAAATGATATTTGCAGTTATAATAATAGATAGAGAAGGACCAATTAAGAAGGAAAGTGACTCAGGAAATAAATACTCTCGTCTTTATTCATTTGTACCATGTGAGAGTCTATCATATACACAAAATATCATATTTATTTATATAATCTTCTTTGCCAAAAAAATCAATTTGTATTGAAAGATTTAATTATTTGAGTTTGAAAATTAAAATCATCATTTGTCTTAATCATGTTGAAAATATTAATGAATAACTAAGAATTGGTTAAAATTAAGAGAAATCATTACAAGAGTAACATCAATTAACATATGATCACCCTACTCGTTGGATGGTGAAGTACACATCCATGAATCCGATTTTAATTTTTTACTCAACCCGAACACGACGGGTATCTCTATTTGTATTCTCTCTCCGATTTGTCGGGTACTCGATCCCCGACGTGTACCTCATTACTCGATAAAAATATGAATTTATATTTATTTTTTTAAATATTAAAATCACAAATACAATATTACTTACTTGCATCATATAACAACACTTGAAGTTCAACAAAAATTGCGAAAAAATTAAATTAATGTTAAACTTAAAAACAAAACAATTTTTTTTTTTTTAAAATGAATGTTAAACTTAAAAAAAAAAAAAAAAAAAGTGAAGAAGTGGGTAAAGAGATAAAATATTTTATTATAAAATAAATGAAAAAATAAGAGTCATGGAAAGAGAAATTAAAATGATGATAGTGTGTAGATATAAATAAATAATATATTTATTGTAAATTTATAATGATAAGAAATTTTAAAATACATTTTAAATTTTAATAAATATATATATATATATATATTTATATATTTCAAATTTGGATTTTACACCCTTTACATCCCTTACACTAGTCATCGAACATTTACACTAGTCCTCGAATCTGATTGGGTAATCATACTTGATCGAATAATTATTTTCACTCCCCATTTCCGATCTCATACCACGAGTATAGGGTATCCATTACCATCTTGCTAACCCATCAAGGTCAATGGGGGCAATGATTGAAAATTGGTCTAAACAAAAAGATAAAATCTTAGGAGATGTCTCCGTTTTTTTTTAAATCATTTCATTCATAATTTATTTATTTATTTATTTAATAAGAACCAAGAAATATTTGGTATAAAATTAAAATCTTTGATGGATTATGTGACTCTTTTCACCTGGCTTGGTGGGGGTAAAGTATATATATTTTAATATATAATAAATTAAGTAATTTGATAATTAATATATTTTTTACATAATCAATGTATAATAAAAAATATATAAGAATTTTTATGCAAAACCACATCAACTTAGACATAAAAATAAAAGGAAAGTTTTAATAAAATAATAAAAAGTTTCTTTAAATTATTCAAAATCAAACAAGCTCTTCAACTACCCATTATAAAATAACCTATTTTCTTTTATTAAAATTTAATTTTAAATATAAAAAGATATTTCTATCATAAAAAATCTTCAAATATTTTTTTATCAAACAAAAATTTTCCAGAAAGAAAACTCTAAAATTCCCCGTTACTGACTTGTGCATTAGACAAACAGAATGGTGTAATAATAGATTTTCTATTTATATTTTTCAAACAGAAACTCAAATTCCGGATATTCATTCAATTTCTCCATTAAAGAAGACATACTCTATAGCCTATAATACTAAACAAATCTCATCATAAAATTGGCAAAAAAATCAGATGATTAATAACCAAGTTAGTTCAAATAGAAAGAGGTAGGTTCGATTTCCAATAAAAACGCCCTAAGTTGAAATTAGAAGTTATTATGATAGGGATCGTGCTAAATTCATAGATAATAAAAACAAGATTAAGGAGGACTATTCAGAATGAAAGATTTATTAGAGTAACGCAAAACATGCATATCCTTAAACGGATTCCACATTGAATATCCAGTAAACGATTCAAACTAACAACAATAACACGAATTCCATGTCTGTTCCAACTTCGAAACATCTAAAATGATAAAATTTGCTTGGTGTTGATGCAAGTCAGGATGCAAGTCAATCTGCCAATGCTAATATTAATCCAAGTGAGTAACTTTAGATATATATATTTACCTCCCTAGAAGCAGAAGCAGAAGAAGGAAATAGGCATTGGAAGATTGTTTGCTTGCTTAAGAAAACCCGGGTCTTTTCCTTTTCCCAACCTCAAAGTTTACATCCAAGAGGCCGGTAATGCCAGCAGTTACTTTCTGACCCGCTTTCACTGGACCAACACCTTGAGGAGTACCTACAAACAAAATGTAAGTATAGTCAAATAACTGAACTAACCTACCTGCAATCAACTTTAGTTTGCACTAAAATTGGTTGAGTTTCAAAATTTGTGCAAATATGAACCAACTTGAAACTATTAAAGAATGTAGTATTTATTCATGTTTGATTAATAGTTTACAAAACTCGTTGAATGTATAGGGTCTGGGCGAATTGGCATTTAGCCAAATAACTGAACCAAATCGAGATCAGTCCAAACAGGAGTATTAGATAATTAGTGGGTATGACTTTAAATTATCTTTGATTAGGATTATGATTAGGTTTTAGTTCAATAAATAGGATTATAATCATTTGATGACATTAATCAATCAATCAAATCTTTTAACAAGTATTTTCCATGTTTCTCAACAATAAGCATATAATATACCTGTTAGTATAACGTCTCCTTCAAGTAAGGTCATGATAGAACTTATGTGACTTATCAGGTATGGGATTTTGAATATCATATCACTAGTTGAACCCTTCTGCCGAATTTCTCCATCAACCTGAGAGTGAGTGGTAAGAAACCAATCAACATGATGACTTCAATCATAAAAAAGGGATCAATATGAACAAGAAATTGCATTTAATATTGAACCTTTAACCACAGTTCCAAGTCATGAGGATCTGGAACCATCGATAAGGATAGCTGCAAAAAAAATATACTGATGATGAACCCATCCACATTAACAAGAATTGAAATAGCAGTTTCGGGTCTTACAATAGAACTGATTGGTGTGAAAGTATCTTGACCCTTGGCTATAGTCCATGGAAGGCCTGCAGACTAATAGACAACATAAAGATCATAAGTAATAAAATGGGAGGAGAAATATAAACTGAAAATCATTAGCTCTGAGTGAACCTTTGCTTTTGACTGAATTTCTCTGGCAGTCATGTCAAGTGCAAGCGCATAACCTGCAGAATAGAAACACACAGCAATGTTCGAGTATCATAAAGGGAAATGATAATCATGAGTAATGGTAACTGCATTTGCTGAGGACAACTCAACAGTGTAGGACCATACAATCATTTATGATAAAGTAAACTTATGATGATGAACTTCCATTAACTGCATTGAAGGAGGACAACGGAACATGTAAAAGGCAAGGCAAAGCAAATGAACACAATAATAATAATCAATTGTGAAGAAGTGAACTAACTACATATAACCTAATATATCAAACAAGTTCCGATGCGAATTCTTCAGATTACAGACTATAAGATTATATAGTCTTTGTTTGATTTGTTTTCAATTTGCGATCATAATTAACAATTAAGAAAGAAACCTCCAACATAATCCATGGCTGTGGCCTCGGAGACATCGCGAGCTTTACGAGAGATAACTACAGCAAGTTCTACTTCATGATCCAGAGACTCCAATGGATTTGGAATCTCTATCGTTCCTCCGTCCTGCAAGTAAGATGATGTCGGTTTCATGAACAAGACCGGCTCCTGCCATACGACATCCAAACGAATAGTTAAAATTTAGATGTTGAATCAATAACCTATATCAGAGGATAGTTAGATCTAGAGGAAGAAGATAGAGAACCTTGGGAACGGCGTTGCCAAGCTCCTTGGCGTGAGCAGCGTAGTTCCGACCAACTGCGACGATCTTCGTTCCTACCGATATGAGCTTCTGATAGGCTGACGCCGGCGTCGCCATTTTTCAACTTCTCAGACTAATCGATCGACTAATCTATCTATCTAATGAAACAAGTTTATTTTCACTCTAAAAAATAATTTATATTGGATGATATAAAGTTGTTTATATTTAATTGTATCATCTTTATTAATCAAATCAATTATTTCATCAATTTAATAACAAATTATTATAACTTTATTTTAAAAATTAAATAAAAATAATAATATTTTAATCATCTAAGTTATATAATTAAAAAAAAAATGTTCTATATATATTCACATTAGTAGTATTAATATTTTATTTACTTATAAATTTATATAACTTTAACAACAACAAAAAAAAACACTTCTATAAATGAGAAATAAGTTATTTGAATATTTATTTTATTAAAATGTAAATTTTGTATTAAGTTTAGAATTAGACAATAATGGATAGGAATATAGGATAACATGCCTATTAATTTAAAACATTATATAATTACATTAAATTTATTTCATGTTGAGTAGTAACAATTGTGGTTTTTCAATCAATAGTTTCCACTCATTGCAAAACCTTGCAACAGTTGCTCCATCCAAAACTCTATGATCCGCACCTATATTTATCTGATACAACATAAACAAAATTTTACAAAAAATAGTTTATTTTTCTGTTATTTCAATTCAAGAAATTGATTAAGAAACCGAAAAATTCAAAATTCCTCCTTACAGTCATGACAGTTGCAGGGTATAGGTTACCATCTACGTCAAAATGAGGAACTTTCTTTGCTCTACCAATGGCAATTATAGAAACTTCCGGAACATTCACAAGCGGAGAACCGAATTTCCCACCAATAGCTCCGATATTGCTTAAAGTAATCGTCCCACCAGAAATATCGTCGTGGCTAAGTTTGTTACTGCCTGCCAATCTTTGTAACCTCGATAGTTCCTTTGTGATCTGTTCAAAAGTAAACTAAATATAAGTTTTATTATTGAGAATTGGTTATTATTACAAAGTAGAGATGGTCTATTTATAGGTAGAATACAATACTCTATTCAAACCTATATCATATTAAACGAGAAATTATATATTTGAACAATACATTTCACAGCCTAATCAACACAAAGATCAAAGGGTAAGAAGAGTTGACCTCCAAGATCGAGAGAGACTGAACCCTTTTGATGTTTGGTACGACTAGACCATGTTCAGTGGCCATCGCAACTCCAACATTATGAGATCCTACAGAAAGAAAGAAAATAAAACCTTAAAAATTAGGGTGTTGAACAGGTAAGTTGATTTGAGAAAAAGTGAAACTAATGTGGGGAGGTACTTACAAGAATATTTGGTCGTAATTTGATTATTTTCAAGGATTATAGTTGTTTTTTGTGTGACAGTACTATAGTATTAAGTGATTTTAAATCAAAAGTTATCAAAAAAAACATTTATTTTGCAATCAAATATAGTCTATAGTAATAAGTGATGACAAACCTTTCAATGTAACAGCTTGCATAGTCTCGTCAAAGCAGCTGTTGAGCGACGGAAATTTGTTCAAAGCCATGGATAGTGACTTTATCAACACAGGAAGAAGTGTATACTTCACCTCAGGATCAGAATTCTCATTTTGGAAAGACGTTTTCAATTCCAGAAGTGCGTCACAGATTATATCTTCTACGTAATGAAAATGCGGAATGGTTGCAGCCAAGCTCATCGATTTAGCCATAGCACGATGATATCCCCTGGACATACATACACACACACAAAGAAGTTAAACACTCTTAAAATGTCAAATTTCAAGATCCAAAAAAATTTACCTGAGAGGAAATGTTTTATCCTGGAAATCATGATGAAGGTGCTTATTCTCTACAACAGAGGAATCCATGGCTTCTCTAATAGTTTCTTCTTGACTATCGACGTATTTGACAATATCTTCCTTTAGTATTCTTCCATCGGTACCAGTCCCATTGATATCATCTACGTTTACTCCATATTGCTTGGCGAGGTTCCTAACTGCAGGAGTTGAGAGAACTCCAACATTTTTTTTACCAATTAAATCATCAGGTTTGGACTCTACTACCTTCCCCAAAGGCGAATTTCCAACTGGTTCTTCAACAATCATCTTAAGAAGGGTTTCCCCAACCTGATTTATTTGAGAATAAGATGCAAAAATCAGAATTTTTTTACAATCATATTATCAAATGAAAGTGTGAAGTAACAAAGTTTTATTGGGATCGAGATTAAATTCAAGAATAAATTGATGGGTACCTTCACTATGCCCCCTGGGAGATGAAGAATTTGCGACACCTTTCCCTTGTAACGGCTAGTTATTTCCATTGTGGCTTTGTCACTTTGGACTTCACAAAGTGGTTGGAACTCATCAACATCATCCCCCTATCATATCACACTCATAATCAAATATGAAATAATCAAAAGAAGCAATGAACCAAAGATGTTTAGTTTTGATCTCATTTAAATTATGAGGTAAATATATTAGGTTGAAGCAAATTTACCAACCTCTTGAACAAACCACTTGAGAAGTTCACATTCAGCAATACCTTCACCTGTTTGTGCCAAAGGAACATCAACAACTATCTCACCACCAAGTTGATCATGATCCAACAAAGAATGAGTTGAAAATGTTTCCTGTGCATTTCAGAGGCATCAATTGAATGATCAAAATATGCACTATTATTTCCAAGTTTCAACCCACGGAATGTAATGAAATTTTTAAAGCCAAGAAGACATGTTCATACGGCACAACAATTTTAAAGTTTTTAAAAAAGAGATGCTCACGTAAATACAACTTTTAAACAACGGGTAAAGAAGCATTGTTGGTTGTTTAAAGATGCAACCATGAGGAGAAACCCCAAGAAATTCAGAGCTCCGGCAACCGGGGGACAGTGAAAGCTTAAGAGCTTGGGCGGCGGAGTAGGAGCATGAAATCCACCGCCGCCCGGAGCCGATAAGCAGCAATTTTTGCAAAATCTGGCGGTTAATCATTGATGGGCGACGTTGATAATCACGTTTTGTATTTTCAGGCACTCAACATTAGATTGTGATATCAAGATTTGAGGTGCTATTTAGTAGTGGTAATAGTGTGTACATATATGTCATTACTCAAAATGGAATTATCATTTGATAAGAACACCAGCTCGGAAATACATGGCAACCTTGGGATAATAGTAAACAAATTAACAAGTAATAATTTACACAATTAACATATATGGAATTAACAATTAAGAGACGTTTCTTCTTAAAATTCAGTTAATCAATTTAATTAACTTGTCATTGAACTTAAAATTTAACTAATTTTTATAACTCTTAATGGTGGCCCCTTCAACTTAAGTTACTGTTGAGAACCGAAATGGTGACACTTACTAATATAGATTGAAATTAAATTTGACAATTAAAAAACTTTTTTTACTTAATCTTCACTTAAATTATAATATTCTTAATAAAATTATATGTATGATCTCATTTATCTTAAATAGAAAACTATACTATTTTATTAAATCAATATTATTGTTAAAAAAATTTGGGATAATTGTACATGCATATGAATCTACAATCTCATAAATTAAATTATAACTTTACCGAATAAAATAAATTCATTACAACTATAAATTTAAATTTCAAATTTAAATATAATAAAATATCTTATTTTAAAAAGTGTCACTTATAAATTATATAAGTATATATTTGTTATTATAAATGTAACTTGTATAACTTTAAATAGAGGTATAGCTTAAGGATCAATCAATCAAGGAAATAGAATGAAATTGATGTATTTCAATTATGGGACTTCTTCATGATTTTCTAATCTAAGAGCTTAGGTCATTCGATTTCTTATCTATTTCTTATCTCATATATATCCTAAACCCTTCAAATCTTACCAAAAATAAACAAATCCTTATGTTTTACATAACTCAAAAGTTATGTATGAATTAAAACAAGGAATTCCTTAAAACAATATATTTAATTTAATTTTTAAGATTTATATTTGAATTATATAGAAGTATTAATTAAATTCTATTACTATAATTATTTATAATTGTATGTCAATGTTATACATTTCAACAAGAAAAACTAATAATTAGATATAAATAATGATTATAGAGAAGTTAAAAATTATATAATGATCTGAAATTTCAAGGCAAGCTGGGCCGGGCCAAAACATTTCAATTACAACACTGTTCAGCCCAACATCAGAGGCCACGTGGCTACCACAGCCCAATATGAACCGTTTCACACCTCCACTAATCCTCAAGTCGAGACAAAAACAGATGAGGAAAGGGGGGCAAATCGTAATTTTAGTCAATTATTTATTATGCATGATAAATAAATAATCCAATGGTTTAACTATGGATGTTTGATCTAAAAATGAAAATTTCTTCGTAGGATCTTTTCTTAGGCTTTGTTCTCTTTAAATTATTTGGAAAACTTAAATAAAATCAATTTTCCAATCAATCATTTCTCAACAATCACATCACTCATTTCATTAACCAAAATACTAAAAAACTCTCTATTTTAAATTATTATTTTTTATTTTATTTATATATTATATATCAATACTCTTTATGTCATTTTACCAAAAATAATCATCAATTTCTCAAAATCATCATCAATCATTATTATTTTCTCCCTCTAGATTTTTTAAAAAACTTCAATCCGAACAAGCCCTTAGTTAAACTTGGGTCTTATTTGATATATAACAATACTCTCTAATCAATCATTAACTAAAATATTAAAATAACATTATTTTAAACTATACATTTATACTCCTAATATCTTTTTAAAATAACTAGTTTTCAATAATCTATATCAATTAAGATTATTTAGAAATAATCACTGATCAAACAAGGCCTTGAAGAAAAAAAAGCATAGCAGGTTTTACAAATTCCTATGTCAATGGACAATGATCATCCATCCATGTTCAATAATGAATGAGTGTGGGGATTAGTGTTTCTTTGGTCCTTTGCACTAGCCACTAGCTAGCTAGCTACATGTTCTCCACTAAGTTTATTAGGTTACAATTGAGAAGGAGGTGAGAGAGCAAGCAAACATGTATAGGATAAAATGTGGTCTGTCAAACCACATGTTAGTGTTATTTGAAAAGTTCAAGCTTCATTCACATAATACATATTCTTCCACCTTGAATTAGGTATTCTCCTATCCTTAAAAAACTCTCTATGTTTTACCTAAATGTTCAACCATTTGTCCATCTATGACCTACTTTACTTTCATCATGGGCTTTCTTTCACCATGCCCCATCATCAATCTCTAAACTAAGAATAAAAGAAGAAGCTCAGCAGTGTCAGGGGACCCATACTGTAAAGCTTACTTCTTGTACCAAAGAATAGCACTTTATGCAAAAGAAGTCGGTAATACCAAAAAAGACACAATTAAAAAAATGAGGGTTAGGTTGAATTTGACAAAGATTGGTGGTGGTGGTTCACAAAATAAAGGACATGTACCTTATTCTCTGCTGAACAATGGAATGGATGGATGAGCAAATACAATTGAAATGTTCTTCTGCATTCAAGTAGGAGATACTATTTTAGGTTGATTCCTAATTAGTCAAGAACGATCACAAGATGAATAATACAAGTTGTATTATACAACACATACATGCAGCAGCAACAATTGTATGTATGTAAAGAAAGAATCAGCATCATATTTAACAAAATTTTAGAAAGAAAATATTCACCACTTTTCTTTGAAAAATGACCTCCTAACACTAACCCATCTATTTTTTTTTTTCATTATCCATATTGTATATCACATATCATCTTAAATCTTATGTGAATTCAATAATGAGAGAGATGGTTAGAGATATTTGTTTTTGTTCTTGCTTTTATCTCTATTTTCTTTTCTTTTTTTTGAATGTTAGGAAGCTAGCACAAACTCAACCTCCCACAGTACCCCCACTTCAACTTAAGGCAAGACTCCTGTCACTTAAGCTACCCTAATTGATTTTCATTGTTCTTTCTAAATACAATGACCTAAAAGAGATATGGTTAGAGAAAATGATATTGGATTTGAGAATGAAAAAGGTTATAGAAATTCAAGTAATAATATCAGAAGTATGTCACTTGACATTGTGCTAATAACACATTATAATTGTTTCTCCGCTTGATAACCAAATTGTGGAGATACTAACATGATGATCATAGCATAAGTAAGCACAATCTGTGTACATAAATAATAAAGAAGATGAATTAGTGCTATACATAAGAAGAATGTCAAACACTTTTGTACTATATCCTTTTCTATTATATCTTTACAACCATCAACTAGAAACTTCTTATGCTATATTGGTTAATATTTTAAGCAACAAGTAGACATGAAAAAAAAATAGAACTATATGGGAGTGCAATAAACAATGATATCTTTTGTTATGCCGACTAACCTTTTGATGCAATTTGAGGGGTTTATTTTAGATCTTTTTAGGTTGTGATAATGAACTTTTTTTTTGCTGTAGTAATAATGAGATTCACTGTCAAGTCAAAGGTGTTTCTGTTGGAATAGCCCATCCTCCCTTTTTTTATCTCAGAAAGAGAAATATTGATGGTTGGTGTATATATATATATATATATATATATATATATATTAATCCCCTCTCAATTTGACTAATTTCCACATTTTTAAGTTTCAATACAATTGAGCCATTTTGTATGAATATTTTTAGCTGGAAAATCTTCATTTGGGATCAATCCCAAAACAAAGAAAAAAGAAATAATCAGTTCTTTATCAAATAAAACAGTGTTATCATACAACCACATTTTTTTTATCAAACTTCATCAAGTATTGTATCGTTGTCACACAACAAACTTAAGTAGGGAGGAGGAAATAAATATATTGATTATTTTTCCAAGATATATCCCTATGCCCAACACTTGGAACAATATATAGAATCAAAGGCATGTTTGGAAAATCTCAAGAAGATTGTAGGGGATGATGAGACAGCTATGCTTTCCCCTTAACAACCATAACAAGGGTACCCATTAATGGGGTATTGCATATAAATTAAGGCATGATCATAACCCCACTATAACACAATTAGGTCTATAAGAAAAAAAGTTTGAATATAACAAATATATATTGCTTCATTGGGAAATAAACGCACATGCTTGGTTTGGAGAAAGCGTAACAAGAAGATTGGTTGGGTTGCAAGTTTTATCGATTGATCAATATCACAAATGGTTAAGAAAATGAACCCATGATAGGAAAGGAGTGTGCAAGAACATTGGGTACATATTTTCATGGAGAAATTTCAGATATCATCTGTATATTGCACATGAGTAGAACATCATGAATATATTCATGATTTTTTTATCATCCACAGATAGACTAAACAAATACAAATGGTGCAGTTCTTTATGTTTCTTTTGGCAGTGGGATGGCCAAACAATTAATTTATGATATAGTCTGAGGAAACAAATTAAAATAATGAAAGGCTATATATAATATAAAACTCACCCTACTTTATACTGAAAGCAGGCTGATTTCAATCACGAGCAGAGTAAATAGACTGGGAAAATATAAATAAAAGAATGCTCAAAACAATTATGATGTGTCACTTGTTTCTTGAAACCAATTGATAATCCAATGGAGTTAAAGTCCATGTCAGGTTGACCTGATCATATGAACTCCAACAAAAAGGCTGGGATACTAGCTTAGAACTCAAGCACATCACTATGAAAAAATGAAGGACATATTTAGACTTGCCACGTGGTTCAAACAATTAAGGGGCGTACCCTCCCCAAACCTACCTGGCTATAAAAGACAAGATGGCCTAATTCTAATAAATGAAAGATTGTACTAATAATGTAATATAATGGCAACATGTAAAAATGCATGGGTTGTCACAAATTGTTTCTTTGGGTAATTATTGAATTCTCTAAGTACCACTTAATTAATACTATTATAGTAGAAATGGAAAAAGATCAGAATCTAGCCTGCCTACGATGGATTATTTATTATAATGAGATAGTGACAACTTTAAAAAATGGAAATTTTCATATTTTTAAAAGAATCAAACCATTTTATTAACCATATTTTGTGAATATCTATCTCAAAATTGTGAAATATGGAGAGAGAGAGAGAGAGACCGAAGAAGCTCTAGACAAACGGATGGCCCGCTCGCGTGTACTGTAGAGAGTTGAGCCTGTTTCTAAGAGTGGGGACAACTAGGGGCTTTCCTCTCTTCTCTCTTCTCTCTCTCTAGCAACCTACAAAACCCACTACAGAGAGTTGAAACCTGCCTCATGTTTCAATTTTGCCCTGTCCTGCATTACATACTCATCATGTCTGGGATGGACAGCTCATCCTCCGTGGAGGTTTATTTAGTGTATACAGCAACACCCTTTTTGATCAAGGGTATAAATAACATTACAACAAAGAATATCAAGACGGGTTAATACTACACACTATGTATTTAATTTCTTCTTCCATTTTCAGTTAGAAGGACAAGATGTGGACTAAAGCAGTCCTGGCTAAATATGGAGCAATTAAGTGTTGTTGGTTCACTAGAGAGGTTAATCAAATAATCTTAATTGTATGATCTTCAAGATGGAAACTAATTTCTTGGAGGGAAATGGGGTAGCAACAGATTTTCCTCAGTTATTTGAAGCAACTATGGAGATGAGGGCAAAACATAAACTGATTAGCTTAATTTAGGATGTCCAATTTCGGGTAACCTTATGAAATGGAACTCAAAAGATATATTTTGTATCATGGATTGCTATGTTATGCTGAAAGACACGAAAATGAGATTTGGTAAGTTATCTGTTTGGATGTAGTACTATTATTCATAGTGGTATCATCACCCACGACTTACTTAGATGTTGCATTTGTGACTAGCCTAGGTGTTACTTCATTGCACCTTCGTGAAGGTTATATGAGATCTTTGGGTAAAGCCAATGTCAACTGTTGGACTCTAGGAGCAATGGGTGGACTAGGGGAAAGTGGTCACTCTTAAATTCTTAATAATGATTGATTTACCTATTATTATCTCGTAGATCACATTGAAGGAGAGGAATAGAAGATCATTTGATAATAAGAAAAGACTGGTTAGCAGATTAATTGAAAATCACTTTCCTCACCTCTATTGACAAAGGATTGGCTAATCAATCGGTTTGGAACATCCAACATCTTCTTGACAAGCTTAGACAATGATGGTCTCTCTCACGACTCTTTTTGCATTTTGGCCTGTTGGTTTTTGTCAGACTTTTGTATTCTTTTGATGTTTATTGCATGTTCTTCTCCTCTATAACATTGTCGTCTTCTTTTAAAAAAAAATCTTCAACTCAATGAATTCATGACTAAAGTCTGACTTGTGCTTATTTTGATTATATTCCTACCATGGACTGTTATCTTGCAATTTTGCGTTTACTATTGTCTTAATGAAAGTTTCATTTTCAAAATAAAATAAAACCATTCTCTTCCTCAATAAAGAAATAATATAACCTCCTCCTACAATTTAATTTAGTAACTATCTGGTCTAGACTACTAAGCATAACTACTAAATAATGATGTATAGGAGATATTTAGTTAAAATTAAAGGGTGCAAACTAAAACAATTCTATTATAAATACAAAAAGCTTGTAATTTGGGGGCTTACCATCTTGATTTACCATGTTAGATTTCTATTAAAAACATCCGGATTGAAAGAAGGGTCATGTCATGGCGGGTTATTAAACTATCACCCGGGAAATTAGTCAAGGTCCATTGCCTGGTCATAAAAAGAGTTTTTAGAAAAGCCAGCAGCCAAACAAACCTTAATATAAAGAATTCATCAAAATAGACAAATGAATAGAAATTGATACCAGGATATAATAGGATATGCAGTAAAAAAAATTAAATAATTATTTTTCATTGATTCACCGCAAACAGGCATGTAATGCATGGGCAAATGCAGTAAAAACTTCCGATCAAGAATAATATAAAGTAGCATCAGACACAAGATATAATAACATAGTACTACTGTGGGGTCTGGAACCGAAATCATAGCTCTCATAACACCCCTATAAAATCCTCCCAAATGTGATCCAAGTGTTGGCAGCACATCTCACTCACTCTCTCTAGCAGTTGGAAACAGGGCCGAAACAATATTTCCAATCATCACATAGAAGCAAAAAAGCAAGTAAAAAAGAGATGCTGGCCAAGAAAACACAAGAACGGCCAACAAAGGAAGAGGTACTGGCTAAAAAAAAACTTGTGAAAGATCTCTCTATCTGTTGCCTCTAAGGCTCTAACTAACTTTTATTTTTCTTTATGATTATTTGTCAGGTCCTGAAAGAGTTGAAAAGAACAGCAGACATTGTATATCCTATACTAGCCATGGGTCTAGTTTCCTATATCAAAAATATGATATTAGTTGCGTGCATGGGAAGACTGGGGAGCCTGGAGCTAGCAGGTGGTGCACTAGCAATCGGCTTTACAAACATAACTGGCTACTCAGTTCTTTCAGGTTTAGCCATGGGAATTGAGCCACTCTGTAGCCAAGCTTTTGGATCTAGAAACCTGGACCTACTCTCACTCACAATTCGAAGAACCATTCTCCTTTTGCTTATAGTTTCATTACCAATCGGGTTGGTATGGTTTAATCTTGACCTAATTCTCACGTTCTTCCTGCATCAGAACCAGGAAATAACACATATTGCAAGCCTCTATTGTCGATTCTCCCTTCCAGACCTTATTTCTAACAGCTTTCTCCACCCAATACGTATCTACTTAAGAAGTAAAGGGAAGACTTGGCCTTTAATGTGGACCACTACAATTGCAACACTTTTCCACCTTCCTATCACTGCTTTCTTAGCTTTCACCCTTTCACTTGGTGTCCGAGGCATCGCTATATCCAATCTCATCTCCAACTTCATTACCTTGTTCTTACTTATATCCTACATCATCATCTACAACCACACTGATCAAAATCATGATCTTCCATTGTGTCAGCCACTGATAAAGACAAACAATAACCGAACTTCGAGTTTTTTGGCAGGTGAGGAGTGGGGAAAGTTAATTCAACTCGCCATGACGAGTTGTCTAGCTGTCTGCCTTGAGTGGTGGTGGTACGAGCTGATCATGACCCTTGTAGCTGGTTACCTAGAGAATCCGCAAATAGCATTAGCGACGTCAGCCATCATTATACAAACCACCTCCATAATGTACACACTGCCTTCTGCACTTAGTACGGCGGTTTCTACTAGGGTGGGGCATGAATTAGGAGCAGGCAGGCCAGAAAAGGCCAGCTTGGCCACAGAGGTGGCGATTGGGATGGCCCTTGTGACATCAACTTTTGGATTCGTGCTGACTACCTTGGGGAGACAAGTATGGGGGAGAGTCTTCACTGAGGATAGTGAAGTGTTAGAGTTAACTGTCTCTGTTCTACCTATTATTGGATTATGTGAGCTGGCAAATTGCCCACAAACCACATGCGGTGGGGTTTTGAGAGGAACAGCAAGGGCTAGTGTTGGAGCAGCTATAAATTTCTATTCGTTTTATTTGGTGGGTGCACCTGTTGCTATTTTCTTAGCTTTTTATTGGAAACTTGGTTTTTTGGGACTCTCTTATGGGCTTCTGGCAGCACAAGTGGCATGTGTAATCTCAATCTTCATTGTCATATACAGAATGGAGTGGGACAGGGAATCACTTAAGGCCAAGTACCTGGTGGGTACTAATAATACTACTGCACTTTCATATGAAGAGCAGACAGTATTGATATGTGAAGAAGGGCCTATGTTTCTCCAAGAAAAACCCAACACGTGAGAAAGAAATATAATCCACGTTTTTTTTAACGACAAGAGCAAAATGAGAAACACGTGAACCTCGTAGATTTTTATCAGATGCTCATAAATTCTTCAGCAACTTATTGATATCATTAATAGACTTGTAAGTGACAATTAAGACTCACCAATTAGTTATTGAACATGAAGAAGAGTTTTATCATCCAGCTCACATTAACATATGGAAGGCAAATAAAAGACATGTAACAGAAAACATAAATTGCATCAGTCAATCCCTAAAATATATAGAATTCACTGCAAAATATAAGAAGAATTGCTTATAAAACTTAGCATCTTCTTCTAAAATAAAATAACACTTAAAGTTGATAATGCTAACCTACAACCCTTTGCAATCCTAATTAACCACATTTGATTATCGGTGTGGCAATGTGAGGACTCTATTTGCAACTTAGACCATAACCATAAGACAATATAAAGCAGGATTTAACTCTAGAGTTTTTATATTTATATTTGTGAATCGCAACACCTCTTCAGTTAACTTTAATATGAACTCCATTCGTTTTCAACTCTTCATCGATTTAAAGTCCTAGAGCTAACTGATCCTTATCGGCTCTGTATTAATCAGTATCCTTCAGAAAGCATGTAATGAAGCAGGAAGCTCAATCACACAGTACTCCAAATAAACAAATTAGTTGGAAATAAGTAATCGTGAAGATAATGGAGTGATTGTGAATCTCAACATGCTAGATAGAAAAGGTAAACGAAAGCTAACCTGCGGTACATTTATGCTCCAACTTCCCGCGCTCCGACATCGCATATGCAATTGGACGTCTTCATTGATTTTATTCTGTAGGGAGAAAGAAATATGATGAGAGGAATGTATGTTTGACATCAGGAAGATGCGTAATCCAGATGAAAGGAATCCATCAGAAAGAATGAATGCATGTGGTCGACGAACCCATGATCAAGTAGAGAGAGAAAAGGGCGGTTACATTGAATGACGAGAGTTTTGAGAGCTTGCTTAATGGCGGGTTTTTGCATTTCATTTTTTGGGCCGGAATAAGTGGCCCACATCTAATGGATTCATTGCTCCACAATACATTAGTGAGATTTAATGTTAACCATATGTTCATAATATTTTCTTTACATTTAATAGATTTGTTATTCTCAATAGTACGGCTGTAAGTGGTCTCCAACAAAACGAAGGAAGCCAATGCCAAATTGAAAACCATAATTTCTTTAGTGCTTTCAGCGCCAAACTCGAAGAAATCTTTCAAACATCCGTCTTCAAAATGGGAATAAAGATGGTCTGTAAAGCACATATAACGCACTGCCGGGTTACTCATGTAGTGGATCCTTGATTAATCAAAAATTCGATTATATCTGAACTGCTCATTTTAAAATTTCTTATAATTATTTTCATAAAAATTTGTGCACTGAACCCACAAATGATTTCAATTCACCAAACCAAGGTTCATCTCGTGTAGTGATGATAGATTCGTACAAGAATATTGAGTGAACGGTTGATTTATCAGACTCGACCCTTTCCTTTCATCTCTTCTAGAGCAAGATGGGGAAGAATGGGAGAAAAATTCATTTATCATAATGAATTTAGAAATAATGATTCCTCAAACATTTGGCTCTTTTGCAGAATATAGCTCACATCCAAACATTTGATTGGAAAGAATTAGTTAAAATTAAGAGTTTACGTAAAATTAAAATTGTTTATAGTTGTAAACTAGTAAATTTAGAATTTATATATTATTATTTATATTTATAATTAATATTTTATACTTAATTATGTTCAAGTATAAAATTAATTAAAATAATAATAAGTAAATTAAATTATAAAATTAAATTATATTTATAAAATTAATTATATTAATTTTTTATTTGAATAAATAAAATATTTTATTTTATAAATATAAATATTTTATTTTTTTTATGTGATATCGTATAGAATCGTAAAATCGAAATTATTTATAAACTTATAAAATTTTATTATCGTAAATTTATAATCGTAATAGTTTAACTATATAAGAGTTTATTTAAAATCAAACTCGTTAGTCTTCTTTAAAATCGTAAAATCTTGTGATTTTAAGAATTATTCGAAATTTTGATAGCCTTAATTTTTTTAATTTTTTTTATGTAGTTAAGTTTTTTTTTATTTATTTTTTAACTCGTCATTTTTATTTAAAATACTAGCACCTTATTTAAGAGGTTGTTCGGATGGGGTTTTATAAAAATTTAGAGGGAGAAAAAAATAATAATTTGTGATGATTTTGAGAATGTGATGATTATTTTTGGTAAAAAGAAGGGTATTAATATATATAAATAAAATAAAAAATAAAAATTTAAAATATATGGTTTTTTAGTATTTTGGTTAATGATTTGAGTGATGTGATGGATAAAAGGAGATGAAATGATGTTTGTCTAACCTTGTTCTCTTTGGATTTTTTAAAAAAATCCATCCAAAATTAATTTTTCAATCAATCACTTCTCAACAATCACATCACTCATTTCATTAACCAAAATACTAAAATACCCTCTGTTTTAAATTATTATTTTTTATTTTATTCATATATATCAATACTTTTTAAGTTATTTTATCAAAAAATAATCATCTCTTCAAAATTATCATCAATCATTACTTTTTTCTCTCTCTAAATTTTTTCAAAACCCTCCAATTTGAACAAGGCCTAAGTTAATGTTAAGAGTGACCTATTATCTTTTAGATTGAATTTTAATTGTCTTACATGCTGTAGTGTTATGTTATCTTCTAAGATTAAATTGTTTTTTTTTATATAAATTTGTAACAGTTGCTATCTTCACAATTAAATTATCAATTAAATAAGTTGCATAGTTATATATATATATATATATATATATATATATTGACAGAATCGGGAAGGATTAAGAAAATTGTTACTTTACTAATAAAAGTAGACTATTTAGTTAGTAGTTTTCATTCCTGTTCAATTAAGTTAAAATAAGTTAAAAGGGGGAAATTGTTAATTTAAGTTAAAAAGGGAAAAACATTAAACTAAATTGAATTATGAAACACGTTTTAATTGATTAAAATTAATTTAGAATAATTAAAATGAATACACATGGTTTTGATGAATGAATAAAATTAAGTTCAATAATGTGTCAACGCGCAGGTAAAATTAAAGACATCTTCTCTAGGCAACTGATCGTAAGCAACGCGATAACAGTAGAGCTGCCAACAGTTGAAGACTCGCTGACAATAGAGTTGTCATCAGTTGAAGACTCACTAACAGCAGAGCTGCCATCAGTTGAAGACTCGCTAACAGCAGAGTTGTCATCAGCAGACTCGCTATTAGCTGAGCTGCTCCATCAACAAAGTTGATCAAACAGTAGAGTTCGCTGGGAGCAGGGTTGCTCAAACATCAGAGTTTGTTGGTAGCAGAGTTGATCAAACAACGGAGTTCACTGGCAACCGAGTTGATCAAACAACAGAGTTCGTTGGCAAAAGAGTTGATCAAACAACTGAGTTCACTGGAAGTAGAGTTGTTCATCAGCTGAGTTCGCTATCAGCAGAGTTAATCATCAGTTGAGTTCGATATCAGCAGAATAGCTCATCAGTAGAGCTGATTATTAACTAAGTTCGTTATCAGCAGAGTAGCTCATTAGTAGAGTTGATCATCACCAGAGTTCGTTATCAGCTAAGTTCCACATCAGTTGAATGCTTATCGGCTAAGCCAAGTAGCTGAGCACTCATAAACTGCAATACGACAAAATGTACAACCAACTCTCTACTCTGACATGCTAAATGATAAACGAATATTTCATTCTCTTGCGCACTAAAATACCGTACACAGGCATACGACAAATGTATCGTTGCCACTTATCGACAAAATGGATTCGTTCGTTGCCATGCCTCCACTATAAAAATGGATCAGAGAACAACAGAAAAAGCTTCGACTATGCTCTTTCTCGAATCTCTCGTCGCTACGCTCCAAGATCTCAAGTTCTTGAAAAGCTCTGTTCTTTTATAAGTCACTACTCGATAATCTTTTATATTATTCGATAATCATTTTATGTGTGTAAGTTGAACAGATAGTCGTTTGTCCAACAAGATAGTGTGATAGCTAAAAGTTCAGACAAACAAGTGTTAAGATCTGTGATCTGAGTGGGTTTGTGTAGCGTCAATACAAATCAAAGTTTTTTAGTGGAATCCTTCTGGAAACAGAAGAAAATGTGACGTAGTAGTTTTTATCTCTGAATATCCATAAAATCTTGTGTTGTCTTTTCATTGCTCAATTCATTCTTATATCTGTCGCTTCAAATCATGCAAACATTTTTCGCACTTAAAACCGTTCAAGAGCTTGCTACGATTTCTCCAAAAAATAAGAAACAGATTTTCAATCCTTAACAGGATTAAAATCGCATTTAAGTGAAAAATAGAATAACTGTATTCAACCCCTTTGTATTGTTGTTTTCGATCCTAACACTTTCATTAAAATTTTAACAAAACATATTAATTTTTCCTAATGGTGTTGGTTTTTAAATAATTAATAAAATTTATTGAAATTATTAATTAAAATATTTTTTAATTTAATTTTAAAAATATTGTTTTTTTTGTTAGATGTTAATATTTTTTTATGTATTTTCATCAAATAATTCATTTTGTAATTTATACTAATTAATTATTTTAATATTTCAAATCTAATATCATCTACAACCCACACTCAAACTTATCCCCAAATAGGCTGAATTACTCCAACACACTCAAACTCATCCCAAAAATTATTTTTTCACCGTTCTCCATCTCTAAAAAACCTAAATGTGAGTTTACATTATTCAAAAATTCAATTTTTTAAATTAAAATTTAGTCCTCTAACTATTAATATAGTTGTATTTTATACCTTTAGTATTTCTATAATTTATTTATTTATTTAAACTTTTTTGTTTTTATTATATACTCGTGTACTGTAATATGCGTTTATTTAATAATATTTAATTATTTTTTATTAATATTTGTTTTAATTAATTTTTGTTATGTCAGTGTAGTGTAATTTGTGTTTATTTAATAATGTTTAATTTTTTTTATGTGTATAATTTATTAACTTATAATTTTTTTGTGTAATTGAATGGAAAAAAATATTGTTTGTAATTGAATGGAAAAAAATATTGAGATTAAATTTGTAAAATTAATAAATATATATAGTTAGTATTGAAAAAGTTAAAAAAATATGTAAAAAAAGGAATAATGTGGGAATATTATTTTAAATTTAAAAATGAGTTTTCTTTTTAGAAATGAATTACTTGTCTATGTGTGATACGAACATTATTGCATTTTGAGTTTAATTTTTTTTTTTTTTTTTTTTGAAAATAGTCTTATAGTATGTGTAGAGTCTTTCATATTAATAATAAAAGTTCTTTCATATTTTGTGTCAGAATTATAATAAAAGTTTTATAGTATGTTTAGAGCCTTTCAACCTTTCCAACTAATGACACTAGTTGAGGACCACTTGAGATCTATCTTTATTTTTATATGTTTTGTTTTTGAAAAAGGTTAATAAAATATTAAAAAATAAAATTAATTTAATCACAACAAATTAAAGTATGACGTAAGACAAAATATTAAAACTAAAATACAAGAAGAAGGATTGTAAGTCATTTTACGGATCTTTTTTTAAGAATTCCATCCAGTATCTATATATAATGATGCTTAATTTTTAAAGTGTTTGGATTGTCGGGCCGAGAGTTGTGGTTAATTTAGATATATTTGAGAGTAAATAGATATTTGAGTCGGATTGTGGTTGACCTACCCATAAACTTAAAACGGTTAAAAATAAAATTTAAAATGCTATAAGTATGGTTTGAACTTGCAACCTAACAAAAACAAGTATAACCATTTAACAAACTAGGCTAATAACACTTTATATTTTAAATTCAACACAAAATTTGATAAACGCGGGACATTTTAAAAATATAAGTTCAACTTTTTAACTAACTAATCTATATATATATATTATATATATATAATGATGCTTTATTTTTAAAGTGTCCGGTCGGGTCGAGCTGTGGTTAATTTGGATATATGTGAGAGTAAATGGATATTTGGGTCGGATTGTGGGTTGATCCGCCCATAAACTTAAATCGGTTAAAAATAAAATTAAAAATGATATAGGTATGGTTCAAACTTGCAACCTAACAAAACAAATACAACCTTTTAACCAACTAGGCTAATAACACTTTATATTTTAAATTAAACACAAAATTTGATGAACGCGAGACATTTTAACATTATAAGTTCAACTTTTTAACTAACTAATCTATATATATATATAATGATGTTTAGTTTTTAAAGTGTCCGGATTGCTGGGTCGAGAGCTGTGATTAATTTGGATATATGTGAGAGTAAATGGATACTTGAGTCGGATTGTGGGTTGACCCGCCCATAAATTTAAAACGGTTCAAAATAAAATTAAAAATGTTATAGGTATGGTTCAAACTCGCAACCTAACAAGTATAACTTTTTAACCAACTAGGCTAATAACACTTTATATTTTAAATTCAACACAAAATTTGATGAACGCGGGACATTTTAACAATATAAGTTCAACTTTTTAACTAACTAATCTCTCTCTCTCTATATATATATATATAATGATGCTTAGTTTTTAAAGTGTCCGGATTGTTGGGTCGAGAGTTGTGGTTAATTTGGATATATGTGAGAGTAAATGGATACTTGGGTCGGATTGTGGGTTGACCCGCATATAAATTTAAAACGGTTAAAAATAAAATTTAAAATGTTATAGGTATGGTTCAAACTCGCAACCTAACAAGTATAACATTTTAACCAACTAGGCTAATAACACTTTATATTTTAAATTCAACACAAAATTTGATGAACGCGGGACATTTTAACAATATAAGTTCAACTTTTTAATTAACTAATATATATATATATATATATATAATGATGCTTAATTTTTAAAGTGTCCGGTCGGGTTGGTCGGGTCGAGAGCTGCGGTTAATTTGGATATATGTGAGAGTAAATAGATATTTAGGTCGGATTGTGGTTCGACCCGCCCATAAACTTAAAACGGTTAAAAATAAAATTAAAAATGCTATAAGTATAGTTTGAACTTGTAACCTGACAAAACAAGTACAACCATTTAACCAACTAGGCTAATAACACTTTATATTTTAAATTGAACACAAAATTTGATGAACGCGGGACATTTTAAAAATATAAGTTCAATTTTTTAACTAACTAATCTATATATATATAATGATTCTTAATTTTTAAAGTGTTCGGTCGGGTCGAGAGTTGTGGTTAATTTGGATATATGTGAGAGTAAATGGATATTTGGGTCGGATTGTGGGTTGACCCGCCCATAAACTTAAAACGGTTAAAAATAAAATTAAAAATGTTATAGGTATGGTTCGAACTTGCAACCTAACAAAACAAATACAACATTTTAACCAACTACGCTAATAATATTTTATATTTTAAATTCAACACAAAATTTGATTAACGCGAGACATTTTAACAATATAAATTCAACTTTTTAATTAACTAATCTATATATATATATATATATATATATATATATAATGATGCTTAATTTTTAAAGTGCCTAGATTGCCGGGTCGAAAGTTGTGGTTAATTTGGATATATGTGAGAGTAAATGGATACTTGGGTCAGATTGTGGGTTGACCCGCCAATAAAATTAAAACGGTTAAAAATAAAATAAAAAATGTTATAGGTATGATTCGAACTCGCAACCTAACAAAACAAGTATAACCCTTTAACCAACTAGGCTAATAACACTTTATATTTTAAATTCAACACAAAATTTGATGAATCCGGGACATTTTAACAATATAAGTTTAACTTTTTAACTAACTAATCTCTATATATATATATTATGATCTTAATTTTTAAAGTGTCCAGCTGAGTCGAGAGCTGTGGTTAATTTGGATATATGTGAGAGTAAATGGATATTTGAGTCGGATTGTGGGTTGACCCGCTCATAAATTTTTTACCATAATATTTTTTTCACGGTTTTTTATATTATTACTCGTGCAAATACACAAAATACATGCTATCCTAGTTATAATAATGACAGTATGAATTAACGTATAGGTGGATTACCATCACTGAAAATAGGACAATTCATTTTTAGATCAATAGTCCATTTTCTTTTTTTAGTCATGTTGTCCACCAGAATAGACAAATAGAGATTTGTATCTTAAATATAAATGTTTAATGTATATGTATTTTATAAGATTTAGTTTGTTTGTGAATTTTAAATTAAATTTTAATATTGACTTTTAAAAATATATATAATGTAATCAAATTTAGGAATGAAAATGTTAAGAAATTACAAGAATTGTGCAAGTGCAGATAAGAAGTTGTTTAACTTCATTTGTAAAAGTGGATGCTTATTTAGGTCAAAAATCCAGCATGGCATTTAGGCATTTAGTATAATTTTGAATTATTTAAAAAAAAAAACTTATTGTTATTCATTTTTATAAATAAATATTTTGATAAAATAATTTAAAGAGTATTAATATAATCATAAAAAATATTAAATTTAAGTATTTTAGTTTTTAAACTTTAATATTAAATTTAAGTATTTTAGTTCTTAAATTTAGTAATGTAATTGATGATAAAAATTAATATAATAATATAATCACTAAGATATTATGTAGCAAGGAGGTATTTTTTTATAAAAAAATACATATATATTAAAAATAAAAATAAAAATATTTAAACATAACGACAAAACATAACATGAAAAGAAGAAAATAAGAACAAACGGTACTCAATAAGTTATAAGCTCATAAATTTTTGAGAAAAACGATTAATTTTCCGACAGACTCTACTGACTTTCCTGAACGAATATCAAAAAACGTCATAATAATAGTATTATGATTGATACGCATCAAATGATTACGGTCATTGAAAGTTTGACGATTTTTCTTCAACCAGATAATCCACCACAAAATAATTGGAATGGTAACACAAATATGTATGTCTACCATATTAGCCGCATCAATCCAAATTTCCTATCAACTACTCAAATATTCGGGCATCACACAATGAATCTTAGTAATACTCCACAAAAGACTTCAAATATTAGTCACTCTTCAATAATACAAAAGTAATGAGTTGTTGATTCAATATCTTCGTGACACATACAACAACGACAAGTCATAATACCACATTTTTCATGCACATATCATCTGTTAGAATTTCACCATGAATAACTCTACATCCAAATAACGAGATCTTGGATGGAATTTTAAATCCCAAAGTTTTTCTCAACAAAAATTATATGGAATTATTAGTGAACAACTTATAACAAAGCCCCCCACAGAAAATATCCATATCTTACCATAACGTCTTGTTCAGACAGTGACACTTTCTTGTGTCTTACCAAAATTAAAACTCTATTATGGGATAAAGTCTCCATAATGTTTAATCTCATTCTATATCTAATTTAGCTAACAAAACCACTAGATCGATGATCAAACATGTCCTTAATTGTGGCATTTCTACATATAACAATGGAATCAAGCTCAAAATACTTCGTAGTTAGACTTTTGACACTACACCAAATGTCTATTACAGGGCTGACTATTAGGGTGGGCAAGATGGGCCACCGCCCAGGGCTCCAAAATTAAGAAGGCACAAAAACAATTATGCAGTACTATAAAAAAAGGTTTTATGTTTCTTTCTACTCGGTTCTCTCTCTCTCTAAAATTCTTCTCTCAATAGTAGGGGTGGCAATTTGAAACCGTCCCGCTGAAACCGAGTCGAACCGAACCGATTGGTATGGTTTTTCCCCGTTTTGACTGGGGATCGGGGCGGATCGGGGAAAACCCGAAATATGTTGACCGGGGTTCGGGGCGGGGATGGTATTTACATGCACCGAACCGATCCCCGAACCGAACCAATATAATATAATTATATTTATTTAATAAAAATATATTAATTAATGAAATCATTAATTAATGTCATCATTAATTTTCTCTTTTTCATTGAAAACCTTTTTATCTTCCATCCCTCTTATCTTTAATACACGATATCTCTAAATATCTTTTATTTTTTATCTCTTCATCTTCCTCTCCTCTTCCTCAATCTTTATTACTATTTCTCTCTCTAGAATTTATTTTAATTTTAGTTACATCTTCTTTATTCTACATACATGATCCATGATTCTCTCTTGAATCTTAAAGGTGTTTTCAGTTTGAAGGTTAGTTGAACTCTTTGCTAATATTATTTTACTGTTTTTTACTAATTAATATAAACAAAATGGCATCACGTCTTTTTTGTAGGGTGTTTTCTATATTCGTCTTTGTCTTTTACAATCTTTGTTACATCTTCTCTCGACTTGACGACGATATCTTCGATTTCAGGTGAGTTTAGTTATTTTATTTTCATTATAAACAATTAGTTTAGATCGCTATTATTAAATTTGTATAATATTTGTGTCCGATAATTTTCTTTTGCTATTATATTCATGTATAATATGATACTTCATTAGTTTATTTAATAGTTTGAGAAAAGAATAGGTTAGTAATCTAATATTTTTAAAAGAAGGTAAAATTATTTTATTTAGTATAGTTTGAGAAGTATGATACTTCATTAGTTTATTTATACTTTTATTGTTCTTCAAATAAAAAATGGTATTACATGTTATTTTCTTTTAAAAAAATTAGTAATTTATTGTTTTTTAAATAAGCTGAAATGTTTTTATTTAGTATAGTTTGAGAAATGTGAGTTTATTTAAATTTTTATACTTTATTTTATTTATTAATATATTTTTTTATTAATACAGAATGTGATCCTAACCATTGAAGAATGAAGATGAAGAATGGAGATTTAGTTCAATTAGAGTTTTTGTTATATTTTGAAACATTATTATTATTGGAAGTTTATTTGTTTTGGTATTTAATACTTTAAAATTATTATTATTGAATGTTGTTTTTGTTTGGTATTTAATATTTTGATAATTTATAACTCTAAATATATGAATTATTTTATTATTTATATTTTAAATTTAAATTGTTATTAGGTTTCGGTGCACCGCGGGGAAACCCCGTACCCGATTGGGGCGGGGATGGTTTATATTTAAAAACCAAGTTGGGAATCGGGGCGGGGTGGGTAAATTCGGGGCGGGGATGGTATTGTCATTCACCGAACCGAACCGCCCCATTGCCATCCCTACTCAATAGTGACTCAAAAGTTTAATTAGATTGAAGTATGGAACATTTGATTGAAGGTGGCCGCTAGATTGGGAAGGTGGGTGGGGATTCGGCCATTCGGGAACATTTGATCGAATTTTATTTAATTAAAGGTTAGTAGTAGTAGACAGTAGTTTATCATTTCGACTTTGTTTTGTTTTTAGATAATGTCTCCCACTTGTAAATGTGAATCGGGTTATGACAAACTTAAAAAGAAGAAACGAATAACAGAGTTGATAAATTCTCAAAGGGGAGCTTTGGACAAATATGTTATGAAAGAAACTCAAATTCCAGTTGAAATGAATCTGATGATGTTGAAACTATGGAAACGAATGAGAATGACAATGATAATATTGAGAATCATGATAATGATGGTGTTATGCGTAGTAGAGACACAAATACAAGTGAAACTTGTAATTACCCTGACATATTTGATCCAAGAAGTTGGGATGGTCTTGATGCTAAAATGATTGAATTGTTAGTGTTAGAGGGTCCTAAAAGAGATTTAAACATTGTCAATGGGCCTCTTGATAAAGATAATAGACGATTTTCTTCAAAGTTGTATACTAGAGTGTTACCAAATGGAGAGAAGTTTGATAGGAATTGGCTTGTTTACTCAAATGATCTTGATAAAGTATTTTGTTTTTGCTGTAAAATATTTAGAAAAGGGGTGGGTAAGGGTGGATTAACATGTGAAGGCTTTGACACTTGGAAACATGTTAATATGAGACTTAAAGTTCATGAGGCGAATATGGAACATGTTACGAATATGAACACTTGGTATGAATTGCGACAAATATTACAAAAGAATCAAACTATTGATAAAGAAGCTCAAAAACTAATTAACAAAGAAAAAGATCATTGGAAAAAAGTCTTGTAAATAATGATTTCTATTGTGAAGTTTCTTGGTAAACATAATTTAGCTTTTCGTGGTACTAATGAGAAATTGTATCAGAATAGTAATGGTAATTTCTTGGGTTTGATTGAAATGTTGGCAGAATTTGACCCAGTCATCCAAGATCATGTTAGACGAATTACCAATGATGAGCTTCATTTTCATTATATTGGTCATAACATCCAGAATGAGTTCATACTTTTGCTAGATTATACAATAAAGAAAAAATCATTGAAAAAATAAAGAAAGCAAAGTATTTCTCTGTGATGCTTGATTGTACTCCTGATATAAGCCACCAAGAGCAAATGACTTTGATATTGAGATATGTCGATAGTGAGTATAACGTTGATGAATCGTTTTGGGGGTTCTTGAATGTGAATGACACCACTAGACAAGGACTTTTTCAAGTTTTAGAAAATGAATTAAAAAATCTTGATCTTGATATTTTTGATGTACGAGGACAGGGTTATGATAATGGGTCGAATATGAAGGGAAAACATCAAGGGGTGCAAAAAAGGCTCTTAGACATCAATCCTAGAGCTTTTTATACTCCTTGTAGCTGTCATAATCTTAATTTGGTGTTATGTGATATGACCAGTACATGTGGTAAAGTAAGAGATTTTTTTGGAATTATCCAACGCATTTATACTATTTTTGCACATTCTACTAATAGGTGGAAAATTTTGAAGGATAATATTAAACTGTATACTCCCAAATCATTGTCTTCTACTCGATGCGAGAGTCGTCTTGATAGTGTTAAAGCCATAAAGTTCCAAATGTCAGAACTTCGAGAAGCTCTACTTGAAGTAGCAGATGTTGATAATGATGATAAAATAAGGAGTGAAGCTAAGTCCTTAGCGAATAATGAACTTAGTGATTTTGAATTTATATTAGCAATTGTTATTTGGTATGAAATATTAAATGAAGTTAATTTGGTGAGCAAGTTTTTACAATCGAAGGATATGCTTATTGATGTTGCTATAAAGAGAATGAAAGGGTTAATTTCTTTCTTTGAGGTCTATAAAGAAAATGGTTTCACTAAAGCGATAGAAGAGGCTAAAGTTATTTCTTTGAAAATGGAGGTTGATTCCATATTTCCTCAAAGGCGAAAGATTCGAAGAAAAAAACAGTGTGATGAAAATATAGGGACATCATCCACTCCATTATCTATAGAGGAGTCATTTAGAATTGATTATTTTCTTTATACGGTTGATCAAGCCATTTCTTCTCTTGTTAACTATTCTAGTTATTGTTGCATCGGCTAAAAGAAGTTTTTCTAAGTTGAAATTGTTGAAATCCTATTTGCGTTCCACAATGCTGCAAGAAAGGCTTAATGGATTGGCATTTATAAGTATTAAAAATGAGCTATTGGATGAACTTTCGTAAATCAAATATTGTTATATTTTTGATATTATAAGAATCATATTTTTCTTATTAAATATTGTTTTTGAATTCAAAATTTATGCCCCAAATCTTTGATCGTCCAAGGCCCCAAAAATGAACAAGACGGACCTGGTCTATTAATATTGGATTTACAATATTACAAATATGATATATTCATGGTACATAATCTTAGTACAATGAAAGAGTATATTCAACAAAAGAAAACTATATTTTTTGGTGTATAATCTTGATATTAGAAAATAAGATTATCACAAAAGAAAATTAAATATTTTATTATGGAAATACAATTAGGAATTGTGGTAAGAATATTTTGGAAACTCTTTTGAGAGTTTTAGACAAGATATTGATATTGACCTAATTAGAGTTTATTTATAGAAAGTCAAGTCTTTGCCTTAAAAACATCGCTTCTTTGTGAGTTGTGTGTGAGATTTCATTATGAGAGAATCATTGTAATACTTCTATAACATTCTTGATAATAAAGTTGAGAGTCTCTTGTATTTCGAAAGTGGAAGTGGACATTCTTTGGCCGAACCACTATAAATATTGTATTTGCGTTCCTTAGTTGCTTTCTTTCGTTTATGCAATTGTTCGATGTTGTTATTGTTATTGCATTAAGAGATACTTCATCTCCTGGTATCCCAACAAGTGGTATCAGAGCGAGGTTGTTAGAGAGGAGAGGAAGCTGTAGATGTTGGATGATCCTTCGAGGGTTCTTAACAAGTTTTAGAGAGGTTTCCAAAAGATGTTCAAATTGTAGTTCTTGTTGGTATGAATGATTGTCAAGTTTGAGGTGGAAGAAGTACGAGTTACTTGATGTCAAAGAAACAAATTAATAGGGTATATTGTAGACAGGAAGACAATGGAGAAGACATATTTGTAAGATGTAACAACATCATGAGAAAGAAGATTGAGCAATAAAAGTTATAAGTTTATGTTAAAGACAAAAGAAAATGTAAAGTGCTTATGGTGTTAAGATGAATGATACTTCAGAAAAGACTACATAAACTAAAGAAGCATAATAGAAAATGTTATGTTTAGAAGGCAAGAGATGAACGATTATTGGTGAGAAAGGTACTTTAGTTGTTATGGGAGGAGTAAATAAAAACGATGTGTGTTCTCTATAAGGTATCACAAATATGTTTAGTTATTATCTCCGAGGTCACTCAATATACATCAAAGTTCTGGCATCTGAGGCTTGGTCTCAAAGGCTTGCATTAATTATTTTAACAATCATAAGTAGTCTAACAGTTAAAGTGTTCACATTTCATATTTAAGACTAGGATTTAAATATCTCTAAAAATAATTATTATATGTGAGTGCACGAATATTAATATATGAAGCAGAAGCGAGAATGTATGCCAAAAGGTGTAATCGAATGTTGGGAATGTCGACTTGAGCAATGCAAATATTTGTGAGAAACTTAAAGGTTCGTCCACAGAGGGTAATTTAGGGCCTAAGATCATGTCGAAAAGTGTAATCGTACGATTAACCTCTGGATTTGAAATCACTAAATGTCGGTTTGAGTTAAGAATTATAATAAATATTGAAAAATTCACGTGGGATGCACACGAAAAACAAAAAACAAAACAAAAATCAAAAAAAAAATTACAATAATTTTAAAATGTGTCTTGTACTTAATAAATAAAATTAGGACAAGAAATTTAATTAGTTTTATTATATATAATGTTATATATATCATTATTAACGATTTTTTTTATTTTAATATTACTATAATAGATATAATTATTTTTATTATATTTATTTTTGTATGAATATAAATTTTTTATATAATATATATAATTTACAAAATATATATATATATATATATATATATATATACATACACAAAATTATAAAATTATTTCAACAATCATAAGTGGTATAGCGGTTAAAATGTTAACATTTTATACTTAAGATTAGGGCCTGTAAAAATAATTATTATATGGAGTGCGCGAACATTGGTAAATGAATATATTTTTTTAAATGATTTTAAACTTGATGAATTTAAAAATATAAATAAACATTAAATTTAGATTAAATTTAATTTTACAAATTAAAACCAATTCAAAATTTTGAATAATATTGTTTTTATTTAAAATATTTATATTTAAATAATATTTTGTTTATATCTTTACCCGTGCAAATGAACGGAATTCAGGTTAGTACAAGTCACACACTCATATTCTGGAAATACAGAAACAAAGAAATTCAGCGGTCGAACTACCAAAAAAAGCATGGCTAGAAAACCGAGCTCTAAATAATTGATTTTGTAGTCAAAGCTAGGACTTGTGCCTCTTATAGATCTAATTGTTTGATTAGAGATCCTTATTGATAAAATTATATATAAAATTATATAAAATGAGATTTTGTTTTAACAATTTCAAACACCGTTAACTTATTATATACGTAACATTTATAAATAAATAAATAAAATATTTATATCACTAATTTAATTATCAAATTTTAACAAATTTAAGGTTTTGTCTAACGAATTTCAGATAAGGTAGTTAAAATATTTAATTTAGTCAAGGGAGTGATATAAATGTCGTTTTATTTATTAATATATGAATATCACTTATATAATTTGTTAACTGCGTTTGAAATTGTTAAATTATTTTTGTATAACTTATAAATATCACGTATATAATTAGTTAACTGCGTTTGAAATTGTTAAATTATTTTTGTATAACTTAACAATAAGAACACAAAAAGTTAAATTTAAAAGAAAATATCTATAATGAATCAACATTAAATTAAACATTAAACATACTATCTTTAAAATAGTTATTTTTTTATACTATGGTATAAACGATATAAATTAAAAGAAAATATCTTTTGTTCTGATTTCCTCCATTATCGTCTCTAAAATGTCATGATTGTCAATCTAAATTTGCACGTTTATAATTTTAAGATTAGTACAAAAGAAGAGAATGTGAAATTTAATTATTAAATGATTTGTCACTATTTTAAATTAACACATTACATTGGGATGCCCCCAAAACACTTTATTCCATGTGAACGCAGTAGATCATACATAAAACTATCCTAATTAATACTTTTTAATAGATAAATAGCACTAATTTCCGACTAACTATATTATAATTAAGAATTTAATATTAACTAATCCCACCACCCATTAATTAATAAGCGCCTGCTATTCGTTGTAATTATTAATAAAGAAAATCTACAAAATACCCTCAATTTATTAATGACTTTCATTTGTTTATTTCTAAATTCATGTTGTTATAATATAAACCCTTAACTTATTTTTTCCGATTATATTTTCATGAGGTAGGCTAATACTAACTCTTCATCACGAAAAATTAGAAAATAATAAATTAAAGGAAGTTGGTCAACTAACAAAGATTCTTAAATTTGGGATAACATAGCACAAACATTTATTTTATTTTAATTAGCAAAATCATAATAGTAATAAAAAGTTAGTATAATCATTGAGAATAAAAAAAATGCAACAGTATATAAAATTTGGAGAAAATAAATGCAAAATACATTTTTGGGATTAGATCAACGTAAGAATAAATTGACAATATCTCTCCTACGTTAGAGAAAAGTCTAAATCACTAAGTTAAAGTATTGATTATGTCGAAATCATTAAAAAAAAAATCAAACAATTTATGTATATTTGCTTAATTTAGTTTGAAATTTTGGAATATGTGAGACAAATGTTTATTTTGCATAACAAAAATATGATAGATGATAGAGTTTTACTACTTTCAAACATTAAAGGATTAATACGATGTTTCTAGTGCAATACACCAATAAAAATATAAATAAAATTAATTGTTAATAATAATAATAATATGTATTTAATGCGCTCCCATTCTACGTTTTATTCACTTTGATAAAATAATTTATTTTCTCACATTTCATCACAATTTCCGAATGAACCTCTCATCTCGTGAAATTACACTTTCACTTTAGTCAATCAAATATCTGATTCATATTTTTTAATATTTAACATTGTAACATTACACTTTGGTCAATCAAATATTTTATTCATATTTTTTTAACTACTTTCAATTGATACTGGTCTATTAACCATCGGCAAACTACATCACAATCACACTTGGTTAAAAGTTGTATTTGTTTTGTTATGTTGCAAATTCGAAACATACATAAAGAATTTTTTATTTTATTTTTAACCGTTTTAAGTTTATGGGCGGGTCAACCCACAATCCGACACAAATATTCATTTACTCTCACATATATATTCAAATTAACCACAACTCTCGACCCAGCAATCTAGACACTTTAAAAATTAAGCATCATTATATATATGAGGGGGAGGCCCCACAGATAGGATTCATCTTTCTGAACGGGAAAGAATTTATTAGGCTGTCGGCCGCTGACTCTGAATCAAAGATTGACTCCCCTTAGTTTCTAATAGGCAAGAGTAACATACTATTTTACTAGTAACAATCGATTCACTAAGCTAGTTAAAAGCCTTATAAATATTACGCAATTCCACCAGTGTGTAAGACATCCTTAATGATCAATATTAAACGCTTTTGGCAAGCCAGAGCAAGACTTCTCTGTGGGAACCCCCGGGAGACCTGTCTAGTCAAATAGGCTTATAATAAGAAATAAGCTCATTCATTACAGTTGCAATTACTTTTTTTTCGTAGCGTCAACCTTGCTCCCTCGTCTAGTCGAGATTCCCTAAGAGAAAGGGATCAAATCTTTAGTTGTAGTTTATATACGTTCATCCAATCTCGCTTCCATTCATCGGAAAGATTCTTGAATAAGAGGCTAAGAATAGTCTTTTCAGTCCTTGTCCGTTATGTATGCTCCAGTAAGAAAGTCTAGCCGAAGTAAGGGACTTTATTTTCATTTTAGGCAACCCACCGCTCATTTTAGCCATATAAATTAGTTAGTTAAAAGTTTAACTTATATTGTTAAAATGTCTCGCGTTCATCAATTTTGGTGATGAATTTAAAATATAAAGTGTTGTTAGTTTAGTTGTTTAAAGAGTTATAACTGTTTTGTTAGGTTGCAACTTCGAAACATACATATAACATTTTTAATTTTATCTTTAATCGTTTTAAGTTTATGGGCAGGTCAACCCACAATTCAACCAAAGTATCAATTTACTCTCACATGTATATCGAAATTAACCACAACTCTTGACCCGTAATCCGGACAGTTTAAAAATTAAGTATCATTAATTATATATATATAAAAGTTAAAAAGTTGAACTTATATTGTTAATATGTCATACGTTCATCAACTTTGGTGTTAAATTTAAAATATAAAGTGTTATTAGTCTAATTGGTTAATGAGTTATACGGTGTTTTTGTTAGGTTGTAAATTCGAAATATACATATAACATTTTTTTGTTTTATCTTTAACTATTTTAAGTTTATGGGCGAGTCAACCCATAATCCGATCAAAATATCCATTTACTCTCACATATATTTCTAAATTAACCACAGTTTTCGACCATTTTAAAAATTAAGCATTATATATATATATATATATATATAATATATATTTAAATGTGACTTGCTTTCTAGGTTATTTAAATATTTTTTAAATAATTTGTTCATTTTTTATATTTAAAATTGAATATCTTCTATCATAATATATTTAAATTTTGAATTATATTAGTTAATACTCTATACTTAAATTATAAGTTAATTTTAATAATTTGTGTGTTTTTGTTATAAATTAACAAAAACATTCTTATTTTGACATATTATTTTCTTTTTATTCATTTGCACATATGTAAAGAATATATTCACATACATTTTGGACGTATTATTTAAAAAAAATTGGAGTATATATTTTAGATTAACACATTTTAAATTGTCAAATACCATTGAATGCCTAAAAAAACATGCTATGAAATAAACATGTGATGCGAGAACATTTTATTTTGTTTTATAAAAAAACAGATAGATTTATTATCAGTTTTTTTTTCTAAAGTTGACTTTATGTACGATTATTTTTCTAATGGAGTATTTTTTTTTTTTTTTTGAGACTTATACGTTCTTAATTTTGCAATGTTAAAAAATATTTGTAAAGAATTTGAAAAATATTAATTAAGATGAAGATAATTAATATTTTTTTTCACAAATATAATAAATTAAATTATATATATTTGATCAAATTTGTATACCTAAATGGCTAAATGTTGACTGCTATAGATAGACAACAAGATGAGTACTGCTGGACCTTTATCTTTGTGAGTTGGTCCATTGAAAGACAAATCATATAATATATATTAATAATATAATATACCAAGCTCATTTCACGTTCCCTATATTTTATAAATATAATTTTTTATTATTAAAGCTGTAAACCCTTCTAATGTGAGAAATAGACTGGTTTCATAAGCTAAATTAAAATACAAAAATATTATATGTTTTCACTCTAACATAAAATATAGCAAGACAAATAAAATATATATTTTTTTATTATGGCAAATACATGAATAGTGTGAACATAATAACTCAAATTATTTTAAAAAATTAAATGTTACGAGTTTATTATTATTTATAACATAAAAGTAAAAAATAATTATATAGAATATTTTGACAAGACCGGTACTAAAGTGAACCGGACTAGGTCCCTATTCAAGGTCATCCAAGCTTGAGCTCGATCTCGACTCGATTAAGTATTTATTAGCTCGATTCGAACTCGAGTGAGTTTATAAATTTGAGCTCGACTTAAAAATTTGAACTTAAATTAAATTTTAAAATATATATATATATATATATTAAAATATAAATTTTAATATTAAAATAAATAAAAAAATTTTTTATCTGATTCGAAAAAGTTCGAAAAGTTATCGAACAAGTATTATATGATCTCGAACTTAACTCAAATATTAAACGAGCGTTTCGAACTTAGTTAATTAAAGTCAAACTCAAGTCGAGCTTTGACCAAGCAATTCGAGAGCGACTTGACTCACTTGCAACCTTAATTCAAATTCCTTTAAAAAAAGTAGCATCAGTTGCTTACTTGTTAGGGTACCATAAGAAGCTTTTGGATCCATTGATCATTATTATGCACATGTTTTGTGTTCTCTTTTGTGTGCTATGAAATTGGACTAGTAAGAAAAGAAAATGTGTGGTATGAAATTGATTCTTGATATCCAAAATCATCAAGCATAATAATGGCATATGAATAATAAGTAGGGTCTCATATTAAAGACTCAAAGAGAGTCATGACAAAACATATTATTTGTATATTATTATTATTAATTAGGAAATAGCACTCTACCTAATATATTTATTTATTTTTATCAAACCATCTGAATCTTATTTCTATTAAAATATATATTATTCCATTATATATGCTTCTGCTTCAAAACCAAACCAAACCAAACCAATCCCCTTATCTTCTTCTTCCTCCTCTCCCTCAAAATGGAAACCTTGAGCTTCATAATCGGGATCATAGGTAAGAAATTCACTTTTATTTTTTATTTTTTTAACAATCTTAATTATTAATCTATATATATGTTTGCAGGAAATATCCTCTCAGTCCTGGTTTTTCTTGCTCCAATGTAAAGCTCTGATTAACTTATAATAATTTCATCAAATTTATTGAATATATATGTTAATAATGATCTATATATATATGGGATGGAATTTGCAGAGATACATTTTGGAAAATAGTGAAGAACAAATCAACAGAAGAATTTAAGATCTTTCCTTATGTAACAGCTTTATTGAGTTCTTGTCAATGGGTTTATTATGGAGTCATTAGTCCCGACGGTCTACTCGTCGCCACCGTTAATGGCTTTGGAATCTTCGTTGAATCCATCTTTATTCTCCTCTTCCTCATTTACGCTCCCTCGAGGATGCGGGTAGGTTTCTTTTTCTCTCGGTTTATATCGTTATATCTTTTCTAATCTTTCTAATCAAAATTATTTGCTTAAGAATGTTATTAGTGAAAATCGAACTTAAAATTAGAGAAAGAAGGGTTTAGAAAGAAAACAAATTAAACTTTTAATATAAGGGGAATTAATTAATTTGTTTAAATTAATTTAAAGTCTTTGTCACATTTCAAAATAAATAGTATACTTCAATATTAAATTTGATTTTGTGATATCATGACACATACTTGTCGGAGTGATAAGGATTTATTTTGAATATTATTTCATTATCAAATATTATTCCGACCAAATAGAGTTTTGTTTCACTATTAATATCTATATATAGACTAGTCATTTTCTTTTTTTGGGTATTGGAAATTTTCTTTATTATTATTTTTTAAAATCATGGTTTATTTTCTAGTGTAATATAAGCAAATACATCTATTCAATTTAAGAAGTTCTTAATAAACATTACATATGAGTTTTATTTATCCGACAAGAATTATCTTAATAAGTTAATTTTTTAAAACTATTTTAAAAGCATTATTAACTATAAATTTGATACTTTATGGAAAAATAATGTATAGATGAAAAGGGCATATTTGGTGGCATTTCTTAACGTTGGAGTCTTTGCGACTATATTGTTGGTGACTCAATTGGCCTTAGAAGAATACGATCGACTAATCGTTATAGGCTGCCTATGTGTCGGTCTTAATATTATCATGTACGCATCTCCTCTTTCCGCCATAGTAAGTATTCTTATTCACTTTCATCAATTTCTTTTCCATTTCATATTTGAATTTTATTGTTGAGATATGAGAATGTAAATATAGATGGTACATTGGTACCTAAATTATTTGTTTTTGTTTTTTTACAAATAAAAAAAAACAAAGTATATTTATTATGATGGAGGTCCACATTATCCTATTTTATTGCTATATTAATAGCTGTCGGGCAATAATTGCTTTAACACGTTGTCCTCATTATAGCCTCTACATATTTTTTAACTAAAAATAATAATACAATACTCTAATAACCTCTCTACAACAAATATTAAAGTTTGTCCAATTATGATTAACTTAGAAAAAATAAATTTGTATTTGTTATAAAATATTAAATAGTCATAATTATATATGGATACACATTTTCTTTCGTTAATATGATTTTATTATTATAACATCTAACCAACTAAACAAGTTACTAATATTAAATACATTACAAAATTATTACTTTCATGATTTCTATTATTCGAGCATTATGATTTCTAGTCACTTTTATGGTTTTTGTTACTGTCGTCATTGATAGTTGATCGCATGATTTTTATTTTTCGAGCAGAAGACAGTAATAACAACGAAGAGCGTTAAATACATGCCATTCTACCTTTCCTTCTTCATTTTCTTGAATAGTGGCACTTGGGCTTTATATGGCTTTCTCCAAAATGATTTTTTCATATGGGTAAGTCTCCCTTTAATTTCTTAATTTGTATTATTGATTTTTTTTCATAGTTATAAACTGTATTTATTTTATTTTATTTTATTTTAAATTTCAGATACCAAATGGGTCTGGATTTATACTTGGAGCAATACAGCTAGTGTTATATGCTATTTACAGAAATGCCACCAAGGAAAGACCTTTAGCTGAAGGATTACTAGAGAATGGGGTGGTAGACAATAATTTGATCATCTAGTCCCTTCTACAGACCATTTGCAAAATAAAGAAATTCCAGATTTTGATTTCTTTTTATTTATTTAGTAGTCAAATTCAGATTTTTTTGAATGGATGAGAGTGAATATTTATTTTTATTTAAAGTTTATATTACCCCTTTTTCTTCCTATCATATATTCTATCAAAAACCTTTTGATAATTATTTATCTGTCTAATAGTTTATATTCTATATTTATGTAAACTTGTTTACAAACAATTTAGTTATTAAAAAAAATTAACAAAGAAATCAACAGTTTGGTATATTGAAAGACTGTTTCTTAAAATTTTACATAAATTTAATGAAGACTAATTTTAAATAAATTCATAATATTTTAAATTTACGATAATAAAATTTTATAAATTTATAAATGATAATAAAATTTTATAAGTTTATAAATAATAATAAAATTTTATAATTATAAATAATAATATGATTTTATAAGTTTATAAATAATTTCAATTTTACGATTATATATGATTTAATTTTATAAAAATAATTTTATATTTAAAAATTAAAAAATAAAGTTATTTATTTAAATAAATTAATTAATTTTGTAAGTAATTTTTTATAATGTTATTTATTTATTATTATTTTTTAATTAATTTTATATTAAATATATAATATCTTAAAATTGGTTAGGTATAAAACACTTAGTTATATATAATAAATAATAATAATATATAACTATTATTTTTTCAAATTAAACGTTACAATTTCATAAAAACTCTAGATTTTACATAAACTCTCAATTTTGAGAACCGGTATATCTAATAAAGATTAAACAATGAAAATATAAGAAATAAGTGGGGGAGATATAAGTCTTAAAACTGAGTAAATTAGAATTTCAAAGAAAGCAGCAGTTCCAAAACTAGAACAAATATGTATTGAAAATCGAAAAAACCGAAAATTGCCCCAAACAAAAGATCTTCTACAATAAAACATTCCAAAGTACATGAAAACCACAATTTAGCTAAATAGTGCAGTAGAAGACTAACATAGATAGAGCTGACAAATTCTTCATAAGACCCTTCTTCTAGTCTTCCTCCTCTCCCTCATTCTCAGCAATATTGAAGTATCGCAACTCGTAAACATTTCTGTCCTTGTTTGCTGCAATCACACGAAGCCAGTCCCGAACATTGTTTTTCTTCAGATACTTCTTCGTTAGATACTTGAGATACCTGAAAGGCAAACACAAACCACATGAAACTTCAATCAAAATGCTTTAAATGAGAATCAAGCTTTAAGACATCAGGCCTCTTAAGTTTAAGAATCTCCCCCACTTATGAAATTCTTCTCTTCTTTTTGATGAGATCAGATATTTACCCACAACTTCAATCAAAATGCTTTAAATGAGAATCAAACTTTAAGACCTCAGGTCTTAAGCTTAAGATATACCCTGGTGGGTAGACATAGAGCATGAAGTTCTAGAAACTGAGACCTAAATCAGACAAACCCTAAACAAAATTGAGTGAATATGTACAACAATGGTTGTTATGGGTGTAACTGATTGGGATGAGTTGTTTTAACTAAAAACATCAATTCCATAGAAAGGTTCAGACTTTCACCATATTGTCCATCTGAATTCAACAAATGGGTGTGCTACATTCATTTGTATACAAGATCAAGAGTACCAAGAATGAAATTAACTATCAACTATCCAAACTTCTTAATTTATAGTTCAGAGATTATTGCCTTTCTTCCCTGTTCTAGTACTTGATGATATATCAATTCTGCCAACTAGTTTGAAAAGGAATAAGATCATAATAACATTCCCTCTTAGAAACAACATACATTACCAACAGCATTATTTCCAGATTTATAAAAAAACAATAGATTCGAATCATAATGAAACATCAAATGGATCTAAGTATAAACAAATACTAGGAGAAATGATTTTACCTCTTGGAGAAGTTAGCATCTGAGGTAACTATGATCTTGCTCTTCTCACGAGAGATTGAGACGGTATCGCCCAAAGCACCGGCTTTACCACCAACTTTGATACGTTCCTGGAGAAACTTCTCAAGCGAAGCAATTTCCATAATCTTATCCTCCACCGGCTTAGTGCAGTCGATGGTGAAAGTTACACCCTTCTTCTTCCCCTTGGGGCCACCAGCTGCCGCACCACGACTCATCGTTGATTTCTTCTTGCAAAGGATTGAGCAAGAACTAGAGAGAGAATGAAGATGCCGCCGGAAATGACAATATTTGAGATGATCTCCTTTTTGTTTGATCAATAGAGTCTGCCTAGGGTTTTCAGGCACTCCATTTTGGGCTTGGGTTTCAACCATGTAATAAGTTCGGCCCATACTCTTAGGGTTTAGTATTCTAGTTTAAGTAAATTTTATAAAAAATAATTATAATTTTATAAATAAAACTTAAATTAAATTATATTATATTATATTAATAAAATAATACGTAAATAGTTAAATTTAAACAGATTTAGATTCTTAAATTGTTTAGATAGTTTTTTACAATTTTAAATTGTATGACCTTAAAAAAAATATTATTAATTATTCATATAAATGATAAATTTATTTATTTGGTGTCTTTTTGTTGATAAAATTAATTTTATATTTAATAATGAACTTGTTAATTCTTATAACTTATAATTATAAGGCCATCTTCAATTCATAAATTCATTCTTAAACTTAAAATGCAGTAAAAATCATATCAAACATAATTAATCAGCAACCTAAAAATTCATTTTCAAATTCAAAAAAATATTTTTAAAATATTATTTTCTTAAATTAACCTTTTAACCTTATTAATATTATCTGAATATTTATCAACTTTACCTATTTAACATTAATATTTTTTTATTCATTTAATAAAATTAATTATATATCAATAATTCATAATAAATAAAATAATTCAATAATACATTTAAATAAATAAACATATTATATGAAAACAAACATTATTAATAAAAAACACTTAATACACATAAATATAAAATAAATTAAATTTAATATAATAAATTTAATCATTTAATTATAAATTTAAAAAATATTATAATTTTTTTATTTTAAAAGTATAAAAAATATAAGTTAAAAGGATTTACATGTAAAAAAAATAAATATTATTAAAAAAAAAAGTATAAGGGCCATTTTTTAAAATGGCCAAAATGAAACGTCCAATACATAATGGTTTTTTTTTTTTTTCCGGTGGTTGAAAGAAAGAAAAAAAGAGAGTTATATATGCCAGTTGCTCTAACCCAATTAAAAGATTTTATAACTTAAAAATAAATCAAGTAAAAATGGTGATTTTAAAAGACTAAGAATTATAAGATCGATTCTAACTTAAAACGTGAGTAAATAAAGACAAGATTTATGAAACAATGTCTACATTACATTGGATAGTAACTCACAATAGAATTGGAAATCGTTATTGCTTGCAAGAATTACAACATCAAAAAGGCTATTATACAAAATGAAAAACAAGATCTGTAAGTTTGTGTTGTATCGAACAACCTGGCCTGCGAAACTTTTACCTTTTTATCACCTCCTATATATTTGTTCATACAGACTGTAGAAATTAATATGTAGCCTCTCATTTCTATATATATATATATATATAGATTATGATCTTTTTAGTTGGATGATGATGAAGAAGAGGTTGTTACAATATGATCATGACCTTGTTTCTGATCATCGCCAAATATACGTTTCTGAAAGTCAGAAACCATTAAAGGTAGACCATCGCGAAGAGGAACATTTGGTTCCCAGCCCAGAAGTTTCTTTGCCCTTGTAATGTCTGGCTTCCTCTTGTGTGGATCATCCTCTGTGTTTGGCCTGAATTCTATTTTTGCATTTGGGTCTATTGTCTCTTGCACCACCTGCATTCATGCATCCATGAATGTTTAGATTCATCAACTCAATAATTTATCGATTCATAGAATCATGTATATATGAAGCAGTTAAATTACCTTAGCAAGTTCAATCATGGTAAACTCGCCTGGATTGCCCAGATTGAAAGGTCCCACATGCTCTCCTTCCATCAACCTCATCAAACCTTCTACCTGATCAGATCAATATATTCAATTCACAATCCTTATATATATACATACATACTACTCCCTCTTCAAGAATTTCATTTGCTCTATATGGTTTTCTTGTCAACTGGTTGTTAAATTAATCCAATTCATGTCAAGTTATAAATGAGTGCCCATTAATATCCAATTCAACTCTATATATGATCACTCATTTTAAAAGACGATCAATTGATATACTAATTCCTTTAATCTCTAGGACATGGATTTAGTAATTACCAGATCTGAGACATATTGAAAACTTCTTGTTTGTTGCCCATCCCCATAAACAGTTAATGGCTCCTTCCTTAACGCCTGCAAGTACAAATAGTATATCATTAAGCATCAATAATATATATATGACATATTTCTTGAACAGAAAAAGAATAAGTAAATTAACCTGGGCAACAAAATTGCTGACAACACGACCGTCATCAATGCACATTCGAGGACCATATGTATTGAAGATCCTAGCTATTCTTACCTGTGCCACCACAGAGAAAAAGGATTCATAAATTAGCTACTCAATAACTATTTTTCATATTTCAAAGGATGATGCAACTTATTACATTAATCCAATTAATCTCGAAAGTCGCAAAAAATTGGATGGAAAAAACCATCAAAAACAATTCAGTTCAAGTTATTACATCATTTGTCATAAGTTATCCATAACCAACTCAAACATTTATCGAAAAATCACCAAGAAATGTAATAAGAAAGAATAGCATCTCAAAAGTATGTAGATCATCAATTGTCACACAAGAGGCTCAAAATACCGGTGAGCCTAGAGACTAAATTCCATCTTCCCTATTGATTCGTCTACCTGGTCTTTTCAGAGCATAGTTAATATCAGAACAAAGTTCATCTGCTCGGTTTTTTTAGAGCATAGTTAACATCGTAGCGAAATTTATAACTATAGAATAATTTTGAACTGTCTAATTCTAACTGCTTTTTAACTAGGTTATTACTTTTTGGTTGCACCAAAACATCTTATCCAGATTTACCCTAAATGGCTATCTTTGTTAAATAGAAAGGGAAAAGAAATGCTCTCTTTATCAATTTTAAAAAAACATTAATCAGATTAATCAATGAAACTATAGACACACTTTAGGTATCTGTCTCTTGTTTAGAAGTTTGGTAAGCTAATTAATTTTTCATTGGCATGGCATGGCATGACATGACAGCACCAGTTGTTCATATTCATTCAGCCGTACTAAGATATTTTATAAGAATAGTAAACTAAATTGTCACTCTCTAAATTTTAGCTTGACTGGTTTATTTTTAATATTATTTTCAGTTAATTATCATCAACTAAAAGTATCTTCTATTGAAAAATAATATTTTTATTATTATGCATGCAGTGTATTTTTATTTAAGTAATTCATTTTTCATTAACTAATTATATCAAACAAGGATTATTGTGAAATAACCAACTGGCTATTCAAATAACTCATGATTGAACAAGCCCTAAAATTTCACAAGTTATTTCAATATAAAACTCAGACTACATTATTTGTATATAAAAATTAATGCCCACAAAATCAGATGCCACATAAAATATGAATGGATAGGATTTGAGACCTCAATTCCATGTCCTCTATGATAGTCCATGGTCAAGGTTTCTGCAGTTCTTTTTCCTTCATCATAGCAGCTCCGCACACCTAGGTCCCAAACCCACAAAACATCACAATCACAGGAAAAAAACTAATATCTTTGTCATATGAAACTTTGTAGGTAAAAAAATTATATATAGAAAAACAAATTTTTAGATCATATTTCAGTGAAAAAAAATTACCAAAAAGTTTTTTTAATTTTTTTTGTGATTTTTGAAGAAATGAAATTTTTGTGATCAATGAGACATCAAACTCCAAAAGTTGGTCCCCCCATTTGCCAATCATTCATTTCGACTTAACAGATCATTAAATAAACTTTAGCTTGGAAGAACAAAATATCATAACATTGGAGAAAATGAAAGTTGGTCCCCATTTGCCAATCATTCATTTCGACTTAACAGATCATTAAATAAACTTTAGCCTGTGGAAGAACAAAATATGATAACATTGGAGAAAATGGTTTTAGAAATTACTGTTGCTACTTTTATCTATAGACAATAACTATTCAACATTAATATATAATTATATATAAAAACAAAATTATATCATTCCATAGCATAGCAAAAATTTGTTCATGAAATTGGAGTTGGAAAGATTATTCCTATAGTATTGGCAATGAAAACTGGCACATATAGTAAATCAAGAGGGAGGTTAAATTGACTCACCAATGGGGTTCACATTTCCCCAATAGGTCTCTGTTTGTGGATGTTGCAAGGGATCACCATACACCTCACTGGTGCTAGTTAACAAGAACCGTGCACCAACTCTTTTTGCCAGCCCCAACATGTTCAATGTCCCCACCACATTTGTTTTGTAATCAATCATATTGAATTAAGGATTCAAATGCAACAAACAATCAAACATGATTATTATATAATAATGTAACTGATAGATGTTTAGCAAGATTAGATGTGAATTTTAAGGATTTATAACTCCTGTCATGCCATTTCTTGTCAACATATGTGGTTTGTAACCCCATAAAAAAAGGAGCATGTATACCATAAAAATCAAATAGAATAATAAGGGAAGCTTTAAAAAAGGATATGATGGTCTTGACAGGATTGAACTTGTAATGAACCGGGGATGCAGGGCAAGCTAGATGGTAGATTTGATCCACCTCAAGCAGGATAGGTTCAACAACATCGTGTCGGATGAGCTCAAACCTAGGGTTTCGAAAATGGTGCATCACGTTTTCCTTTCTTCCAGTGAAGAAATTATCAACTACAATCACATTATCACCCCTTTCCATTAGACGGTCCACTAGATGACTCCCAACAAATCCAGCTCCACCTGTTACTAGTATTCTCATCACCTTCCTCTTCAATCCAAGTGGTATTTTTCCACCTAATCATGAATACTCAACTGAATCACAACATCTCTGACCAGAAAACATCATACCAGGATAATAAATGATACAGTAATCACAGTTTCTGCAACTAAAGGCAACTTAAGGTAGACTGGATACTGTAAAAGGCACAATACTAAGCTCAACCTAAAGTACAGAAGACAGATTACTATTCTCCACAGGACTATTAATCACAAAACATGTATGCATATATCAGGACTTCTCAATTCTTTAATTTCCTGTAGTATTTAAGAACTTTCATTGAAGAACCTCATACGATTGGTTATGCATTTGAAGGAGATGTTAGCATATGTTTAATAATCCAGATTTAAATAAATAGTATGAACCAGGAATGATTTAAACAGAAGCGCACAATACAATCCAAATAATAATTAAATAAATAAATATCCAATGCATGTTTATGATTTCGGTAGATCTCATCTTCAACAACAGTCGATGTTTAACTGATTGAACAATATTAGATATATAGATAGATGATACCTGCATTAGCGCGTTGAAATCCGTGATGAAGTTCGTAAGTAGTACGACGAGGTAGCGAAAGATGAGACGATCGAGTCGGTTGAAAAGAATAGGAGTCATCGAGATGATGAGATTGATGAGTCGATGATGATGACGGTGGACCTGTTGTTTTAAGGACAAGCGTGGCGATTGCTACTCCGATGAGAAGACATGTAAGTCGCTGTTGACGAAGAATATAGGTGATTGGATTTGCAGTCCGAATTCTGTTTCCATGACCTTCCGCCGCGATTGCTGGTTCGGAAGCCATATTCCGCCGCGATTTCTCTCTCTATATTCTCTTCTTCTCCAGATTTCGGCACACGAATGTGGCTTGAAGAAATGTATCTATAGACCGAGAGAGAGAGAGAAAGAAAGAGTAATAATAAGTCTTTGATGGAAATGTACAAGATGAAGAGAGAGAGAAAGAAAGGAATGGCGAGTTCGAAGTTGAAGAGGCGTGGCGTGAAGCAGTGACTTTTGCATGAAAACTCGCCGCGATGTGGCCCTCACCGGCGCGTGTATCTAATCTCCGATCACCACCACCGTTTGAGTCCAGCCATTTCCCAAGATTGCCCCCCACTACTCTGACCAAACATCAAAATAGCGCCACCGTCATTTTCTAAGCAATTGTATTTTACTTCCCCATTATTATTATTATTATTTTCCAGCTCAAAGCGTTCTTAGATAAATTTTTACATTATTATTATTATTATTATTATTATTATTATTTTTTTATTTTTTTTTTTCAACTCAATATATTTTTATATTTTAAGTCAATTATTAAAACTCGAGTAACTTTGTGTGAGTTTGTTTTTTAACTCTTTATCATTATATATAGAATGATGCTTAATTTTTAAAGTGTTCGGATTGTCGGGTCGAGAACGGTGGTTAATTTGGATATATATTTGAGAGTAAATGGATACTTGAGTCGGATTGTGGGTTGACCCGCTCATAAGAATTGTGGGTTCATCCGTCCAAAAACTTAAAACGGTTAAAAATAAAATAAAAATATTATATATATGTTTCAAATTGTAACTTAATAAAAACAAGTACAACCTTTTAACCAATTAAGCTAACAACAATATATATTTTAATTTCAATATCAAATTTGATGAACGCGATAAATTAGATTTAACCATATAAATTCAACTTTTATTTAATTAATATATATTAAATTAATTTAATATTAAATTAACTAATTAATCATTTATATTTTAAATTCAATATTAAATTTGATGAACACGAACAATTTTTTGTGCTGTATATACCATTACTCTAAATTTATTTATATATATAATAAAAAATAACAAGTGAATCTTAAATAATTCCTGAAATCACCTCTCTTTTAATAAAAATAAATAAAATAAAATCCATGTAGAACCCATAATTCTCAATTGTTTCTCTCTAACTTAAATTTGTTTGGGAGAAACAATTTACATTTTCAAATAAAAATTGAGACAATCTCAACCATTTATATATGTAATTTAATACAATTTTGATTTAAAGTAGGATGCTAACAACGCCAGATTTGACCATTTAAGAGTTGTTAATAACCATGATAAATACCAGTGACAGGCTGTCTGAAATGAAAGTCTTCTTTTATAATGTTCGTGCATTAAATATTTTTAATTCACATATTAATTTCTCAAATAAATAATAATGTCTAATCCCTCTCGTTTGTATTATATAGGATTGTCAAATGAAACTGTGATCAAGTTCCTTTTTTTTGGAGGTCAAAATTAAACATTTCAATTCAATATAAAACTTACTTATAAATGAGAATATACTTTTAAGAGTTTATTAAATAAGACAGTTAAGGCAAAGAATTAGGAACATGTCCTAAGAAAATATACTTTTTAAGAGTTTATTAAATAAGACAATTAAAACAAAGGATTAGGAACATGTCCTAAGATTGAGCAACGGTAATAATAGCAGTAAAAGCCTGCCCCAAAAGAACCTGAGCCTTAAGTACTAGTTTGATTTATCTCATAATCTTTAAATAATTTTTCATTCATCGAATAAATAAATTAAAGCATGATAATTTGAAGCAAATAAAAGGATGAACGGGAACGATTAAACATATCAAACAAACTCAAAATGTCAGCAATTCGAATAAGCTGAATACTATCAGATGTATCTCAACGATTATCTGAAAGTTTATCGATTAAGTTTAATCAAATCAGACCTAAGATAATGAATATAAGAGACCCCAGTGTTTTTTGTTGGGAACCTACCCAAGAACCAACCAACCCTAGTAAGCAAATGGGTTGTCTGTCTGTTTCTCAAATCTCAATTATTGTGTACTATTTTAAAATAATCATTGACAATATAACAAGTATAATGATACAAGATAGAGCTTTTATAATTATATTATTGTTTTTAAATGTCCAAATCAACATTTTAAGGTTAACTTAAGACAGGAATTAGAGGAGTATCCATATATATATACTAGATTGCATCCCCCAATGAGGCTAGGACATTCATATTAATATTGGGTTTTTTTCTAAATAAATAAACTATGCATGACAGTTGTCTAAAGATTCCATCTTTTCCTAAAACCATTTGTATTATTCTACCAAATTCATGCATGTCCAAACCATTTACAGAGCACTATCTTTGTTTCATCAACATAAGAAGAATGTAAATGTTATGAGACCTATGTTTGAAAACAGGACCGGACAGGACAGGACTTTCATCATAGTTAAAAAGTATTAATCATCAAGGATGTCTTTCAAATAGACACAAATGATACAAACTCAAAATATGGTCAAGACAATTAAACATACTATTGATAATCCATAGTTTGAAATTTAATGGTCAAGACACAATTTAATAAAAAAAAACACCTAGGAATCAGAACCTTCGAATATCTTTAGGTGGCTTGAAGTTGAGGGGATGAGATTCGGGAGTTGCATTTTCATCTTCCTTCCACATCTTAATCGTCTTGTCTGCTTCACAACTGATTAGTCTAGTGCCGGTTTTGTCGTAGCAAAGAGCATAAATAGCAGCTTCACTTTCCAATGAACCTAGAAAGGAAACCACAGAGAGTTAGAGATATGGAGTTTTTAAGGGCAAGATATATGCATGACATACCAGGCTGAACAATTGTTTGGGTTTGCTGGAAATTGTGCCCGCTTGTCCAGTCCCAAAACCATAAACTTCCATTATCACCTGTAAAAGGCAAAACATAAGAGAAGAGATAGGATTGAGCCTATTGGTTGCAAGTTTAGGGTTTAAACTACATTTATTATTCTCCAAAAAGTTTTAAATCATATCTCATGATCTAAGCTTGGGGTCCAGATTAAAATCCAGTTTAGACTTGTTTTCTTTACCAAAACCGCAACAATTTTATTGACAATGAACCATGATCTCATCCGGCCACATTTCTTTTACCAAACAAAAAAATAAGGAAATAACACTTTCCAAAAAGGATCAATATGCAAAAGAAAAAAACAGTTGCAAACTAAACACAGACAAAATAATACCTCCAGTAGTCAATACACCGTCTTCATTTACTGCCATTGCATTAATGATGGTTTTTTGCTGAGACCTGCAATGACGAAATGCCCAAAAGCATCAATGATGTTCAAAACTGTATGCTTTGAGGAAAGTGAAACAGGCATAAACCTCTAGTCTTTTAGGAGAATAAAATATTGATCTTTTGAAAGAATGAGATCTACAACAACAAAGACCAAGTCTTGAAGTCACCATAAATTAATTATGCTTTTGAAGTAATCAAAGTAATGATGTCATGCAGTGATCATAGTGGTTAATTCAAACTTCCGATGATTCTCAAAATATTTATAGTAGCTTGTTTGCATAAAGATCATCTTTCGTATATTAGTTTTTTGCAACACTATTACCGTTACAGCTCGAGAAGGATTCCCAATAACTTGTGTTTTTTTACTTCTCACCCAGACATTCAGCAAGTGACTTTCCCACAGATAAAAGTCACAACCACATATTGCAATGGAACTTGAAGAATGTGAAAAGGACACTTACAGCATGTTGTGCAGAAATTCTCCTTTGGGCAGGTTGAACTTCTTTATGTTGTCAGCGGATGCAGAAGCAAAACAATCTCTGCCACATCAAAGGTACAAGCTACTTAAATTATTGGCAGCAATCATTGAGATTTGAGATTATGCAATAATTTATAGCTAGAAATGGAGGCTATTACAAAATGAAGAAGTTGTGTAAAGCAACATACTCTATGGGATGTGAAGCCATTGCTCGTACTGACTTCTTATGATGTGTGAGGGTTGACATTGTTCTGCCTACAAGTATCATCAAACATATATTTTTACACAGAGAAGATCTCATAGAGAATAGAATAATATTCAACATAATGTTTGTATCTAAATCAGTTTCCTAATACAGAAACGTTTAGAAAATAGATTTAATGAGAGAAAGATTCATAAATTTATTCATGTTTCTGTATATTAAAACAGATCCATATACAGAAACAATAAATTTTTCCAAATGGTTACCACTTCAAGAATAGATGTGTGAGGGTTAATGTGTGTCATCAAACATGTATTTGTATACAGAGGGAAAAGAATAATAATTCATCTGCATTACCATTTCTTCTAAGATCCCAAAACTTGATGGTGGTATCATGGGAGCCAGTGACAACTTGAGGGTCCTGGTATTAAACATTTTACAGGAGTAAGAAGCCAAACGAAAGGAGATTTTTAGAAATAGCATACCAACAATAATGTCACTAGAACTAGAAGACTTGTGCTTGCTTAATGTGACCTGCAATTATCTATGCACGAGAGATGGCGTACCAGTGGTCGAGTGAAAACTGAGCAAACCGTGTTCTCATGCCCAGAAAGAGCAAAAATTTGTGTCTTGCTACGAATATCCCACACCTGAAAGAACATTTGTTTGCAAAAATTAAATCTCTTCCAGATATAAAGACAATAACATTTACTTGCAGAAAACTTAAATGGCTTCCACAATTCTATATATTAATGATTCCATAGGATACAGCAACTATCTTACCCTACAAACAGAATCACGCCCACCCGTAAATAAAATGTCTATAGTCGGATGCAAACCCAAGCAATACACACCACTTAGATGACCATGGTAAGATCGGATAACCTGATGAAATGTTTTGTAAAATTCTAGTGTCAGCAATTTCAATTTATTAAAAAGTAAATGAAATATATTCTTGATAGCAAGTCAACCTTATTCTGCTCAAGGTCCCAGCATTTAACTAGTTTGTCATCACCAGCGGAGAACATATATGTATGTTTCTCACTAACAGCAAGACCTGCAAGTAACAATAAATTCATCATATGCTGAAGACTCATGACAATGTCTAAAGACTGCACATTTTTATATATTTAGGTGCCTAAAACAATACAAGACAAACCTCGTATTTGTTCAATGTGTCCTGTTAAAGTGAGTTTCAGCTTTCCACTTGCTACATCCCATATCTACTCAAAACACAATAGAGAGAACAAATGTCTGAAATATCAGATATAGTACAGTTGAAGGAGTTCATAAGCTAAACCCGAAGTGATTATAGATGCTACGTTTTGTAAACCGAGAAAAGTCTAAAAATGGCAGACAAACCCATCCGCCACCAATTCCCCCCCGAAAACAAACAAACACACAAAAAAAAAGGAAAGGGAAAACAACAAAGAAATGACAAAACATCTACTAAGCCCTGGGTCAATTATGACTTTCTTTGTTTACACAAAAGAAGAGAGAGAGAGAGAGAGAGAGAGAGGGTTATCTACCTTTATCGTACGATCAGCAGAGCCTGTACAGAACCATTGGTTACTCGGATCAAATGCAACAGATCTTACCCATCCCAGATGACCACTAATCACCTGGACATTCACAAAAATGGGTACGTAACTTATTAGATTTACAACAAATAGTATGTGATGCCTAAGATCTGAAACACTGATATATCTAGGACGCCAATAAGAAATCCATAGTCATATATAGAACCTAGGAAAATCTCTTGTTTAATATCTAGATTTATGCAAAATAGAGTTTTATGCAATAATCACCATCAATTGGGATTTGGGAATAAATTAAAACCTCATGGAGTCGAAGGAAAATTTTCCATGCAGCTGTAAAACATTAGTTTAGATTCTACAAGTGCGTACAACCTGGAGAGGGAAGAACCCCAAAAGAAGGATGTATCATGGTTGCTTACAAATCAGAAATTAAAATACTACTGTAATGCAAATGCTACAATAGTAAAATGAATCAAAATTTACTATTTTCAATAATCAAAACACTGCTCAGGTGAGTACAAAGTCAAGTCAATTGAGTAAGAAGTGTCTAAGTTGACTTATCATTCACAATAGAACATTGAATTCTATTTTATATTTTTGCTAGGGCATTCAATACTATTTTAAACATCCAGCTAAACATGAATGACCAAGATTGAATTCTGACACTGAAAATATTTTAGGAGGTTTCTGGTTAGATATTTAGCAGTGAATTACTAATTTCAATTTAAGAGAATTTACTTAGTCCTGTACTACACCCATCCCCAAACAGAGTAAGGAAACTGGAGTATGCTCTTACCCTGTAATTTTTCCATGGACGACGCCACACAGGACGAGGCCATCTGCTTGGTATTCTTTCCATGATAGCAGATGTTGAGAGATTCCTGGAATAGAAGACCATAAAAGCAATTTGTAATGAGTGTGACCACTTCCTCCAAAAATCAGTCAATTTAACAGCACCAACTCAACTGACATAACTTGATTTACAAACTAACCACTTTGAAGATTTAAGGGAATGCTACAATTGTCAAGAAAAATGGGTGCAATATACAATAGTTGTCTCCACATAATATTAAGCACAAGACTTGTAGACCAATATCACCATGTTTGAGAAAAAAATTATCCAATTCCAAAAATTATATTGCCTGAATTCTGCGTATGATTTACTAGCATAGAAATTAAACATATATTGATCTTGTCACTTAATAAAATAACATTCACAATATTAAGCACAAGACTCCAGAGGATTAATTATTAGAGCAAAACTTAACAGTCACTCATATAAAAGTAAACATTAGAAATAACGCATGATAAGGTAACAACCTGTCCGACAACCCAGGAGCTGAAATAACTGCATTGCTTTTACCTGACCCACCGACATCCAGCCTGTTATGTCAAAGTGCATAGGTTCAAAGTGTTAAGTCAATTAGTAACACAGTAAGAAATGCAAGTTTTGAATATCAAGTTCATCACACCATAAATATATATATATATATATGCATATATTATAGCCTCTAGACTGGTGAAATCAAAAGTGTGTTCATTTAGGGGATTTTGCTAAACAGATGGGTCCATACAAGGGAAGGAAAAGGATAAAGTCACACTTCATAAAACTTCTCTCAGCTCAATGTGAAGAGGTTCAACTGTTAAACAGAGGAACTGTGATTAATAAGGCAGGATCTTAGCTAGAAAAAGAGGAATATCCTTCACAAATTAGACAATACAATGGATAACACCCTCAACAAGGTCAGACACATAACATATCATGGTAGTTAGCTCATCTACTAAAAAAACATATAAAACCTACACAACATTTGAATATACTACCTAATGAAACTTACCCCTTTAGTTTAGCAGTTGGACCAACAACTAAGTCAGTTTGAGAACCATCATTCTTCGAGTTAATAGAATTCCCTGGGCCAGCAGTCAAAATACAAACCAAATAATTAAACAGATTACAGCAAGGAAATGTAGACATGAAGTTCAAAATGGACTGTTTGACACATTTCTCATCATCTAAGAATAGTTCTATTTTTCATTAGAAAGTATTCAGTATATAAACGAACAATAACTTGTGTCAGACGCAAAAGAAACAAAAAATAATCTAGAAACGCATTTGCTCACTCTGGCACAAAGTCACCTTATCTTCCTGGTTTGATTTAGACCAGGCTAAGCACAATAAAACACACATTTCACATAATCTACCAGAACAAACTTAAGCTGAATCATGTGAATGCATTCAACTATATCCCTTCATAAAAACAATCAAAAGGTAGTTTGATATACATTTGAAAAGCTGGAGTAAGCAAGTGAAGCGGTCTCTGTAATAAGTTGTTTTTTAAGTAACTTCTGAATCAGAATTAGGACCATATAGAAAGAGGAAGAAAGTAAACATAAAAAGAAAATCATAACTCCTAATTAGCTCCATGGAAACTCTGTTCATAAAGTTCATACAATGACAAAAAATGTGCACATCGTATAGCCTACCTAAACCTAACAGTGAATACTCAAGATACAAGTGAACAAGATGACTGTCACCAATTATGTCATAAAATATATTCAGAGTGTCTCCTATAACAGAAAGTCTAATTTCCTTGGTGAACTTCTAAACCTAGGTATGAAAATCAAAATAAGTGTTCAGTACCTGTGAGAGCTAAAGCATTTGAAGCAGACGATGTTAGCTGAGGTTCCTCTGACTTAGCTTGACCAGAAGGCTTTCCTCCAAACTCGGCATTGAGCTTCAACAAATTAAAATGCACCATAAACAAACAATACATGTACCAAAATTCTTAACTGTGAAACATTGATAACTTTAAAGTAAATGTTCAAAGCACGACTAAGTACTAACCTTGTAGCTGATCCGTATCTTCTTGCTATCAAAAAATAAACATAAACAAGCATCAGTAAGGTATGCAGTAATCGCTAAACTCATGGACAGCAAGAGAGAAAAAGTAGATAATGAAGAAAATATAAGCAGTGAAATCTTTAGCATTAAGAAAATTGAGAAAGACAAAAGAGAAAGAAAGGAGATAAAAATGACCTTTCAATATCAGGCGGAGGAAGCTGGTGATGGAGGGGAGAGAAAAGATCGAGTGCACGCTTTAGGGATTTGAAACTGAGCTTTTTCAAAGACTGAGGCTCCACCGGCTCCATTTCCAGTATTGGGGCAGGCATCTTTCTCAAGTCGGCCGGATAGACACCAATGAAGATCGAATATCAAAACCTAGTTACAGAGAAGCCATGAACAGGGGTAGAGACGACTGAAGAGGGCGGCAGGGCAAAATCGAGAATGGAGATAGAAAACCAAGGGATCTAAACTGTGACGACTGGTTGAACTTGAGGGCTAAATTACATCATTAATTTTTGGAGAAAACATTTCCAAATTACATAAAATAAAAAATATATATATATATATATTTACAGTGAATATTTAACTTAAAAAATTATTATTATTATTATATATATATATATATATAATAACTCTTAATTTAAAATTATATATATATTTTTTTAATTTATTTATTTTAATTATTATTTCTCTCCTAATATATATTTCTTCCTTAATTTATTTTTTTTAATAAATTTTTTTTTCTCAAATTAAAATTAAAAATTAATAAATTTTATAAATACAATTTTAATTATACTGTATTATAATAATAAATATTTAATTTTTTTCTCTCCTAATATATATTTCTCTCTCCTTTTATAAATATATATATATATATATATATCTTAATTTCTCTTTTTTAATTAACTTATTTTTTCATACTAATATAAGAATTAATAATTTTTATAAATATAATTTTCATTATATTATATTAAAATAATAAATATTTATTATATATTTAAAAAATATAAATACATATTTAAATAAGATACGAGAATGAACTTGTCTCACATTGTCATACCTCTCTTAAAGGTGAATTGACCGCTTTCCAAAGGCAAGTCGATTAACTTAAGATCTTCAATTGTCTTTGAGAACTCGTGCATTAGGCTACTAAGCCTATTGGTCCCTTTCCTTTAAATTGGAGATCTAACCTCATTCATGTCGCCCACAAAAACAATTGGTAAGTCCCAAAGACTTACCACGTTTTTCATTTCATTAAAGAACTCTATTTTAAATTGTGATAGAATCGGTCGATAAACCGCATAAATTATCCAAAGAAATTAGCCTTCTGATTTCTTAATTGAACGTTAACCGAGTATCTACCCAAATTAATATATATTTTCTCATACATGTCTTCATTCCATGCCACAAGAATTTCACATGATGCCCCTGTAGAATCAAGAGCCTCACAACCACTCAACCGCCAATTACATAGATCTTTAACGATCCATTGATCCATCTTCCGAATTTTAGTCTCACTAAAACAATATATGCCACAACGAAGTGTTCTCATTAATTAGTGACTTAATGATACCTCTCTTCACACCATCATTTAACCCATAAACTTTTCAAACAATAATTTTTCCAATCATTGATAAAATCTAATAAGAATAACCCTTTCTCAGCTTCGAGACACGCTTTCCTACATACATATAACCCTGTGGTAGGTCATTTAACTTCTTCAACTAACAATGTTGATAATTTTTCGATGAAGAATTACTTAGATGAAAAGTATACGGTATGGGTGAAATCTCGTTCACAATAGGACACACTTCAGTCTTTAAATCAAGTACCTCCTTCACGGGGATTGGTTTTTATTTATCGTCATATTATGTGTCGAGAATTCTATTTGGATATTCTCGTTGACATCATAATCTGGCTTAGAAACCACTGATTCCTCATCAGACACATCATGAACGAAAACTGGTGATTTAAGAATATTAGTCTCATGAGAGTTCTAATAGTATTGACCTAGATTATATCTTTTATAGGTGACCATAACTTATTTTATACCTCGTCAATAATTTCTTTCTCAAACAATAAATCTGAAATAAGATGATGAGTTAATGAACTCAGATTTTGATGTACCACCATCTGCCTACTCTCCCTTTTTTCGCCATACTGGGAGACATCACAACTCGAGGGGTGTGAAGACTGATACTCTATCTCAGCCTCACGAGAGTCTATTAACTCATTTAATCTAGTTTCATCCTACTCAATTACCCTCTCGACCATATCAAATCCCCATGAATTGGTATCTCAACACCAGGTCTTTTAACAACTGCAAGACTAGCCATACGAATCCAATTGACGTAAAATGGGGTTAACACTGACTCTCTAGTTAGCCCAAACGAAGTCGACACCTCCGACACATGCAAATTTGATCTCGGTGAAGGAGATACGACTATAGGACATTCATGTCACACCATTACTTTATATACTTGTATCACGTTATCAACACAAATAGATTCAAAGTAACGTCTATATGGATCAAATTGACATACCCTAATTCTAACTTAATCATTCTCTTGTGCTCTTTGAGTTTCCTTGTCGAGTTCAATAAATCACCTAAGATCATTACCGGCTTAACTAAGAAGATCATGATTCCATATATCCGTTGTCATTCCGAACAATCAAATCCATGTACCCTCCCTATCTAAGGCGGTCTTATGTTACGTGTGAGCACAATGACATGTTGGTTTTCAATATTAACCGATCGACCATCAACAAGTCATCGGATTCCTCCATCGACTAATGGTCTAATACGTTTATCAATTAGCATGATAAATGTTGTTTTAAAATCTTTCCATAAATCAACCTATCTTCCATGAGAATTGAATCCATACAAAAATCGTCATCATTAGGTCCGAGCCCCAAACGCCCTCGGTTCTAAGTCGACGTATGAAGAGCCCAACGTAACAACTTTAATTGAAACAAATCAACCGCAATTGCTCTTTTTTTTTCTTAATTTCCGAAATAGTCACAAATCCATAGCGTGCCTCCAATGTTTGAAATTCAAACGATTTAGTTCTGACATTAACCGTCTTCGACCAGTTGACCCAAATAGTCTGTTTCTTCGCACCTACCACTAATGCATAGGTCTGAGCTTCATCCTTACGAGGATCTTGTTGTACCGCTCCAAACATAGTTTGGTGCATATGTTGAATTCTACCTGGAGACATCCCCTTCCTTTTATTGTGTGAACTCCGACCCCTTTCTAGAACCCTCCCTCTACCACATGTGTCATTCATGTTTCAACGCATATCCTCCCCGGGCCCAAACGCCTGAAGCATCTTTAGTAGTTGCTAAGAAAGTCGATTAAAGACCGATGTCCGATTAAACCTTTTGATTTATCCCGACTCTCTCACCATGTTCTGTGTCGATTTACCTTAAACACTCACCTGAGGTTGTCCGTCCACCAACCGGACCGCACGACCACGCCTACTAACCAAGAACTATTCTTCCTAAGAGGCTAGAGGTACATCGAATATAGGCTTCCGATAACTATGGTTCTTCATAATAATTTTTGTATTCAATAGAGAGAAAGATATTTTTTTTTTTAATATCCAGATATCTAGCGCTTTACCGCAATTCTGACCGTTTCAGATCGTCGATCTTAACCTATACTCGGTCTTAATATCCACGCTCTCTTTGATTACCCTCAAATTCGAAAGAAATAGTGTAAGTCGTACTTAACCGAAAAGAATCCTATAGAGAGAATGGAGCAAAACCTAGGTTAAGCAATCTGCTTCAGAAAATAAAATCTTATCTATACTTCATATTAATATTCATATTATATATATACATATATTATTTTATATAAACAGTTAATCTTTAAAATAAATTATCAAAGTGATCATATTCTAGTATTTTGATTGTCTTGTGATAATCTTTTCTATTCAATAATAATATAGATAAAATTTAGTATTTGTTGCTATTTTAAATGCATTATTATTAATTTTAGATTTACACTATACAAAATAAATAAATTTCTTTAGAAATTATTTTATCACAAACGAAAAATATCACAATTTTTTTCTGCATATTACTCGTGCTAGTATATATATATATATATATATAGTTCTTGTGCTTTCAATTGTCATAACCTTGCGCGCGCTTTTCTTCATCTGCCTACGGGCAGCAGGTGTGTATCCGACTCTTCAATCATCTTTAAATCTTTCATTATCTCTATCCATCTAGCTGAATTGCTAAGAAGCTTTGAATTTACGCTGGCTGATCATTGAAAATTTGATGTCAGATCTTCTTTTCAGCTAAACTATTCTTAGACATGTAATCTTCAACCATATGTTCCTTCGTCGTCATTTTGAATGTGAATTCTCTTATCAATTTGTTGATTATACTTCCAATGGCAGATCTTCTGTGCGATCTCGTAGTATTATGCAAAAATAATGATAGTAAGAGTTTGAACCCTTGAATTACAGCCTACAACAAATTTACACATATTTCATCAACTCTCTTACTATCAGTTTAATTAGCTACACATCACTTTAAATTGTATATCCATCTCTATTGATTTTTCATTATATCTGAGTTGAATATGTACTGCTAGAGCGGAATCCAACCCTGCCAAAAAAAGAGAATTATTTTAGAAAGGAAGACATACAAGTGTTTTAAGATTATTGTTGTCAGACATGAGATGCATGAATAAAGAAACCTTGATAACTCCTGTCTCTGTACCACAAAGGATCATATCATTTGCAGCCAGTAGGCTGGTAATCTTTTTTCCAGCAGATATTCTTCCTACTTTTTGTTGTGTCCCTCTCAGCCAAATCTGTCTCATTTACCAAATGTTTTTTTCGCAGAATAGAAACAACACATCAATGCATTTTTATTAATTACATCATGTCACAAGAAAATGCAGTAATTTTTACCTGAAGGGTACTAGGTGACTGGTTGCAGTTTAAGTATATGAAGTCCTCGACAATTTCCATTGCCCGCACATGAGTTCCTCCTTCTGGTACTATTGTTATACGCGGCTTGCTTTGTCTCCTCCATTCCTATATTTGTTAATGTCATTTATTTGTACAGCTTCTCTAGACATCTAGTGTAGTGACGAATCTGTTTATGTAAGCCTTACCTTGATGCTTGAACCTTCAACTGTTAGACTTGAACAATATAACAAATCTTTATAAACTGCAATTGAACTAATTGGCCTACTTTGCATCCTCCAAACTTTAAATGGCGCTTTTATCTCTCGCTCCTTGTTTTTACTTAGATCTATTTCCTGTAATCAAGCAGTAGACATTGTTAAGCATGATAACTGATTGTGTGATGTAAAGTTCCTGAGAGAACAAACCCGTATGCTTGAATCCATGCAACCTATGTAAACCTTTCCACGGACAACTCTAAGACACTTAACATTTTTGGCCATGGTAACTTCTCTTTCAGTTGATGATGTATCAAATACCTGAAATTAAAAGTTATTTGGTGTTTTGGAGCTCGCTTTGATGTATTAAGACGAATCTAATCTTTACCTTCATCTCATGGCTTAATGAAATACCAAGAATCTGTTTTCTGTAAGAGTCTAAACTCTGAATAGGTTCCTTTGTTCCTATTACTTCAATGCATTCCAACTTGCTTTGTACCATTTGCCACATCTGTGTATTATAAGGAAAATTACTCCATGTCTTAGATGTAAGTAGTGTAACAAAAAATGTGAGTTGATCACTTTATGATCACATACCCTAATGGTTCTATCCATGGATGCACTCAATAAGCAATCTCCTGCTTCAAAAAGGGATAAACATGTTATTGCCTTTCTATGTTCCTTCATATCTGATATGAGAGTGGCTGTTTGTCCCTTGATCTCCCACCCCTATTACAAAGAGAAACCTATTATATTCATCCACATTAAATACAATTTGGTAAGTAGACATGTTATTATACCTTTATTGACCCATCATTGTATCCACTATAAAGCTGTCCCTTGTAATAGATAAGAGCGGTTACAGCTCCATTATTTTTTTGACCAGCCTCCACCACTTGTGTGTGGACACAGGAAATCCGCTGTGCTCACAGTGGAGGAATTGCATTAATAGCTTCATTTTGAATAAGTTGTAAAGCATGAATTGCATTGATTTTTTTTAATATTGCTAGATTATAGGCCTAAATCAATTATTGCTAGAGTTAACTTTTTTCTGCCAGACTCACCCATTTATTGGGATGGAAATAATCTGCAACCCTCAGTAATTCCTCTGCCATCCATGTTATGGTAGACAGTCGTCTGAGTGACTCTCTTACTCCTTCAGAGAAATGAATAAGCTTCTGCATCCCTGCACAGAGAAATACACGTCAACAAATCATTCAACTTACTGCAACATAAATTCTAATCAAGGATAACTAATGGTTATCTGGTCAGAACATGAAGAGCAAACTAGAACACAATAATTAGCCATGATCAATTTTCTGCAGTGATCATTATCTGGAACGTTCAAGTTAATGCTTCTGGATCAATTTGGTTTCCTAGAAGACCTTGCGGACCACAGTGTCTTCAGTGCCAATGAATAACTGATGTCTGTACTAGGAAGAACTCCCATAGTATTAGTTCCCACTAATTCTTCAAGCAATAACCATCATTACCGGTATACCATTTGAGTACAGGACAGAGTACAATTTTTTTAGGGAAATGTAGGTTGGGAACAGTCATTATTTAATGGATAATGCATATTTATATACATGAACTTTGCCCTTTTTCGAAAAACTCGTGTATATATAGTCCCTTTTGTCCTTATTTAATTGTATTAAACTTAAGAGCCTTGAGGAACATTTTGGATTTGGACACACCAGGGAGTTTGGTTCATGTTTATTACTAAATATTATTTAAACCAGGGAGCTTGTGTTTCAGAGTCCTAATAGTTATGATAAGCTTGATATATACCAGAAAGAAGAGGCTTTCCCGTGGGATGGCTGGGTTAGGAGAGTAGCCGCCTCTTCTTTTGTGAACTTTTACTTTTCAAAATAATTATTCTTCTAGTTTTCTTGAACCAAGGCGTGACATTTGCTTTAGATATAGATACATGTGGTTACCTTTACCAGAAGCATAGCTGTAGATACATAGACATGCTAGAAGTCTTTCTTCAAGCTCCACTCCAGGATGCAAGAACTGTTGGACTTCACTACGCAGAAGAATATCACATGCCTCATGTCTTAAATCCTCTGGACAATTACCAATTTCACATCCAATCCAAGCCATGGCAGCCAGGCAGTCTCGAGAAACCTTTTTTGTCCCACTCTTAAGGCCATTTTCAAGAGCACGGAAGACTGGCACCCCAGTTTTAATAAGAATTCTTGCTATCTTTCTGCACCATAAATCTGTGGCAGCATCCTGCAATCCCACAATTGTTATTATCGTTTAAACGGCTGAGAGTGGCTTAAGAACTTCATTGTGTAAATTCTCATCACGTGTTAACCTGCATGCTTTCATCTAGCCAATTGAAATTCCTTATCATGTTTCGGTGATGGCAGGTGGTTAGACCAGTCTTCTTTAGCAACCAAGCTACAGTATATGGTTCTCCTGTCCATGAGTAGGTTCCACCAAGACTTGACATAAGGAAAGCAGATAATTGCTGGCCTGCAGATCCTGGGCTGGATTTCAATGGTTCGAGGAGGTGTTCAAGCGCCTCTTCCCTGTATATACTCTTACCTGACGAGCTTTCCTGAAAATATTGTTGTCAAGATCATTAGATATATTTTTCAATGACACAAGGCTAAATGACTAAACTAGAATCATGTTCTTCTATCACCATAATAGTAAAGCAAATAGATCATGATTTTATATCAACACATGAATTTTTTCTCCAAAAAAAGAACTTGTCTTCCATAATTTTAAGCAATGAAAGTCAAGTTCTAGAATAGTATTAGTATAACATTCATGATTTATACCTGTATGGTGTCATTCCATAGTTTCAGAGCATGTTTTTTCCATTTATTAGTATAAATTGTCTTTGAACTGAAATTCTGTCTGAGTTATGGTTATGGAAGAAGAGGCGAAATTCCTGAATCACTATTTCTCTGGGCAATCCAAATAGTTGGGAATTCGAATGAATTCAAGATAAGGTAATGATTGTCACTAAGGAAACACTTGTATTTTTTTTTTGAAAGATCATGGTTTATCATCATTAACACTAGAATATCTTGTGGAGTTCCATTCATAATAACTCTTACCAGCATGTCTAATTGAAGCAACAAAAACGCTGAAAGAAGTTTGTGTTCATGTTGTGATTTCTGGATGAGGAGCATTAGGGTGTGCATTGTATTAATGCTTCCTTCTGTAAGCATTCGTCTTAACAGCTTATTCGCTGATGACCTGACATAAAGAGATAAATCAGTAGGAGTTCCCAATTAAATATTTATCATATTGAAACTAAGTTATTTATACCGTGGCATTTGGAGAAGTTCATGGAAATACTCGAGAGCAATGGACCTTGCATGCTCTTGACTACTGCTCAGGAGATATAAAAATGGAGCTACAGGAGTAAACTCTGATATATATTTTCTACATTGCCCATCAAACTGCATACACCTTACTAGAATAGTAGCCAAAGAGGTATATTCTTTCGTATTATTATATCTTTGTATATCGAGCAGCCCAGCTAGTACTCTCGGTACATTAATCGCAGCCAGGTGCCTTTTATTTGTAGCATAATCGAACCCAGTAACTAGTACTTCAATGATCATCAATGATGCTGCAGGTGGAGTTGGCAATAATGAATCTAGCCTTCCTTTACAGCAAGTGTTTGAATTAGTGCATACAATATCTAGCAATGAAGGTAGAAGTTCCAAAGTCTTTATTTCTACAGGAGATGGATTTGTTAAGTAAATCAGAATAACTGCTTCATGCACGTTTCTTTTCAATGCATTTGCCAAATCATGTAACTGCAATCCCTTCTTCTTAACGTCTTCTATTACTGATTTGTTCCCTGAAACAAGGGTTGTAAGTATGGAAACTGATGCCCTTACAAGTGCCACTTCCTCAGAAGTTGAGATAGCTGTTAATAACTGATTCAAGATTACATCTTTTAGGAGGGTATATTTTACTCCTTTCTTTTTGCTTAAGAGTCCGTATATTCTCACAAACTCGAAGGAGTAATCTTCGTCGAATTTCAGCTTCTCATTGGAGAAGCATAGCTTTGAAACTGTTTTCTCGAGTATTGTCATTAACTCATATTGGGAATCTTTTCCGTGTTGTTGCAGGTCACGTCCACTTGTTTTACGCTGCATTATGGATGATGATGATGATTGAGAATCAAAGATTTGGGCATCATTTTGCTGCAGCATCTTTTCAAGTAGTTTCTCGTCCCTGTGGACACTATTCTCAGAGGGATATTGTCTTTTACATTTGAGATCAAAGATAGGTAATTCTGAAAGGCTGAAGGAACTGAAGTATCTTTCAGAGGTGGTTGCACTTGCACTTGCACCTTTTATCTTTTGAGAAGTTAATTCAAAACCAACATCTTCTTTGAAGTAACTGTCGTTTGAATCTCCAGAAACCGATACGTCTGACTGATTTTCTTTCAATATATCTCCAAGCCGTCCAGTATTTGAGCTGCTTGAAATTCCTCCACTGCTAACTTGAGTGCTTTCCAGAAGAGTAACTGTAAGTTCTTGAACCTGTGAAATTTCAGCTGGTGGGTTGGACACTTTAGCCAGGTTAATATCTGTACTTTCTTGATGATCGAGTGGATGCACCTTCTAAAACTGCATCCATCCATCCATCCACTTCATTTTTATCTTTCTTAAGTGCAAATTGAATTAAAAAAAGCTGATTTTTTTTGGCACATCATGCTTCAACACTTGCAACACAAAGTATTAATATTCTTTTATTACTTGTTAAACAAGAGTAATTTCATTCAACTATCTGGATCAGCTTTGCATGCATTTCTGTGAGACTAGCACAAAAACCCATCAACACCCACTTCATTTCAAGTACATTCTTTTTAAAAATAAACCATCTTTTTGAAAGAAAAAATAAAGTGAGATATTTGAGGTAAATGACCATTTTCAAAATGACTAATATATGTTTAGTGTTTAATAATTAAATATTATAAAAAAATAAAATAATATTTTTTTTAGTATTTTCATTAATTATTTAGACAGTAAAATTGTCATCTCACTTGGCTACATTTTCTTACCATGCTACAGACAACTAAGGTCTAAGAGGTATACCTTATGAGGGCCTTGGAAGATATTTTCAAGTTCACGTGAATTTGAAGATTGGGTATTTACAGATTTGTTGTTATTCCTGCAGAAAAGAAGCAGCAGAAGATTTTGAGTTCTGTTTGGATTAGAGATTAAGCTCCAATCAAAGACTTACAGTAGCAATTCATCTTCTTCCTCCTCCTCCTCCTCTTGCTGATGCTGATGAGGACTCCCTTTGTATGACATAACCTGATAATACGTCAACCAAGCCTTGTATCTCCTTGCCATACGTCTCAACAATTTATTAATTTCATCATCATCATCGTCCATAATCTCCGAGCTTCTTGAACTCATTAGTAAACTCGTGCAAAGTTCAGGTGCGAATTCCGTTCGTGTGAATATGGGAGATACAGAAAGAGCTTGAAGGAAATGAAGTGCTGACTGCCAATTATCTCCCTGGAGTTTCCTCACAGCAGAGAGATAAAAATAAGAGCAAGAAACCAAAAAAGCATTGGAAACTCCGGCAGTGACGCCATGCTCTTCGAGCAAGGCGGGTGCTTGAAGCATTTCCTCAGAGTTCTTCAGCCTGTTGGATAACTCTTCCGGGCATTTAGCAATAATGGCAGCTTCAATACCTTGAATTCCCCAATATAGATTGGAGAGAACAGATTGCTCTGAGAATTCAAAGAAATCTTGCTTGAGATTGTTGAGCTTGGATGTGCAGTTGGTTTTGACTCGTCTTCTTGATTTGGGAGTGGAGAGGAATGTTTGAATGTGGTGGGTTATTGAGTGGACAATTGTCTGTATGGATTCAATGCTGGGTGGTCTTTCTTGGTCGAGAGAATCAATGGATGGTGAAGAAGAAGAAGCCATGGATGAGGAATGAAGAAGAAGAGAGGGAAGTTTTGTTGTTTGAAGAGAAAAAAAGGAACATTTGCTCGTGACTAGTTTTAGCTTTAGCCAGCGATTTCAAACTTTTGTGTTTGGTCCCTCTGAAGGTGCTCTGGCTGGGGTCTAGGGTGGTGGTGAAGACAAAACAGTAAAAAGGAAACTTATGGATTGTACAGCTTTACAAAGGTGAGACATCACATCATTTATTGGTATAATACATTTTGGTAAACAAGTTTACAGTTGCAGCTATCTATAATAAATTAATAACAGTGTAGTGTGTGTATGAATGCTCTGCTCAAATGGAATGTTAATCTTCTTCTTTTCATTTAACTTCTGATTCCTCTTTTTTGTCTTTTTTTCAGATCATCTTGGGACTGGGGACCACCATCACATATTCACATTCACATTCATTTCTATGACCAAGTGGTATCTCTCTTTCTCTTTCTCTATGTCTTGTTTTTTTTGCTGGCTGATTTGGGTGTTTTAGATTTTTTTTATAAAAAAAACAAATATTTTAATAGTTAAGTGATTGGTTTGTTGAAAATAAATAAGATTTTATATTTGATCAAAATAACCAACATCAAACCTGTAAGAGGTTTTTTTAGGATTTTTTTTAAAAAAAAAACAAACAAACTAGTATTCATCCTTGCAAAGAGCATATTATCTATATATTGGGATTGGTATGCGGACATATTGACTAGACAGAGCTGTGGTGTGGCGGTCTGTCATTTCTTCATCATATTGTTTTAATTTTTTGTGTATTGATGGTGGACATATATAGTTTTGTTTCTTTACTGTATTGAATTTGATGAAAAAAAAATTAAAATAGAAAGTAGTAGTAAATTGATCTCAAACATGAATAATAACAATATTAGGTGATATTATTAGTTATATTAGTTTCAAATTATATTTGATGTTTGGAAACATATTAATAAACATGTGAAGAAGATGACAAAGAGGAAAGCCCTACTTTTGGGGGCTTATTTGATGTTGGTTATTTGAAAGTGGTGTTTTTAATGATTTAAAAAATTAGTTATTTGAATTTTTAATTGTTTAAATTATTATTATATATTTTTATTTAAAATAAAATATTTTAATATTTTAGCAGATAAATGAAGTGATTGAATCTTCGAAACACATATGTGTTTTTGAATAGTAAAAAAAATAGATCAAACAACCTCTTAGGTGGGAAATTGCAGATTTCTGTATGTTCTGCTCAACAACATACAATAACAAAAACGTGAAGGTCTGATAATGAATGATGATGATGATCAAATATGGGCCCTATTCAAATCTGTGGCCTAAAACAAACCAACATGGATTTTTAGAGATGCATTCATTACACATTATTATTATTATTAATTTATTTCTACTCCTTATATTAAGTGTAATATAACAAATTACAAATTTTAAGAGCTTTTGGTAAGTTAAAAAAAAAAAGAATATTTATCGTGCTTTGTTTCGGTTTTTATAATTTAATCGGACCTATATCGTTAGTTCGACTCTACAAAAATATATTCATAAACGGACCTGTTAAATGTTAGTTAGTTATTGTAAATTTAATTTAACAAGATAATATAATTTTGAATATTTTGTTAAAACACTTTTAAATTAATATAATAAAATTGTCTTAAAATCACATCTTTTAGTTTGTTTTCTGTTCATTTTTTTTGGTTTAATCATTATATTTGAACACTTATAATATTATTTACTATTCTCAAATACATTCTTATTTAATTATTAAGTTTTGTTTAATTATTTTGAAGATCATATGTTTTATTAGTAGGTTTGTTTATATTAGGTTGTCAAATTACAAAATTATAATTAACCACTCTCAATAATATCGGCAATTATGATAAATATCAATTTTAATTGTTTGAGTTTAGTCGAATTTTTCGATTAACATGCACGCATTGGTAGATTGTATCTTTCTTAAAGTTATTGTAATGCATCTGATCAAATGACAAATAATTTAATCTAATGATTTCTTGAAATTCAAAAACGAAAATTAACCAAAATACAAACATAATTAAAAGGATCAATGGAAATTTATTGATTTGTTTTTTTAGTTCAATTCAATTATTAAAGAAAACAAACATATTTATTTCAAGATATTCATCCCACAAACAAACATAGTATTGAAATTCATAATCCAACTAAAAGCAAAATCATAGCAAAGACGACGAATATTTACATGTTCGTCAATCAAGAAAGAAAACAGAAATTCAAATGAAACTATAAGATTCGATGTACTTTGTCAAGAACCTAATCGAATTGTAGTGGTTTTGTATTGATTTGCATGTACGATTGAATTAGATCTTCATCGAGTACTTTGTAACGATCCAAAATATCTTTAAAACCGAGAATTTCAATTGCCCAAGCAATGTCCTTATCACGGAGAATCAAACTCTTCTCCTTCTTGCATATCACGTTGGCTTCCATCGTCACAAAGCTTATAAACTTCATAGTAAATCGTTGCATCATTTCTTCAGCTTCTTTCGAGACTATCCCATTGGATGGCAAGACTTGCATCATCAATTGTTCCATCAAATCGCCCCACGGTGAGGAATCATCTTCGGTTGTCTCCACATCTTTTTTGGGATACGGTGACACCAATTCATCTTCTTCGGTTATTTCCACACTCTTTTCGCGGTTCCGTGACAACAATTCACCTTCTTTGGTTATTTCCACCCTCTTTTTGGGGCTCGGTGACAACAACTCACCTTCTTTGGTTATCTCCAAACTCTTTTTTCGGCTCCGTGACAACAACTCACCTTCTTTTGCTATCTCCACACCTTTTTCTCGGTTTGGTGACAATAGATCACCTTCTGATATCTCGACACCCTTTTCGTTTTCAGACGACAAATTTCCTTCTTTGTTTTCAGCCATTTTTTGTTTCTTTATCTCAAGAATCGTATACCACCGAGAGATATAAAGATCATGAATATTATTATGGCATATTATTATGGCATACTTTTATAGACAACCATTATCAATCAAATTATTAGTTATGTCCCTAAACTTATTCAAGATTTTTTTATAAGTCCTTAAACTATTTCAAGATTTTGTAATAAGCTAGTCCTTAATTTTTTTATTCAATTAAAAGATTATCATCACGTGACATTTACTGTACAAATTTCGTGGATAAGGGCTTCTTGGATATTAGATATTTATAAAAAAATAAAATAAAAATATTGTTCCATAAAAAATGAAGTTATTTGGATTTTTTAAAGATAATTATAAATGTCTTTTATATTTAAAATTTAAATTTAATAAAAAATAAAATAAGATTAATTTAATATTCTATTAAAATTTCGTGAATGAGGAAGGTTTTTTTAAGAACCGATCAAACTACCTCTAACTATAACAACAGATATAACTATATATATATATATATATATAACTATATAACTATATATATATATTAATAAAGAAGTAAGAAAGACATTTATTTTAATAAAATATTACCGTAAAACATATAAATAAATTAGATATCATTTTTTTAAATGAATCAGTTGGTGTGAAAATTGAAGCCATGATATTTTAAAATTTAAATTGAGATATAATTAATAATTCTGATCAAAATTGAGTATATATATATATATATATATAAGAATTGCTGTGAATTCGAGTTGATATTATAAACTTAGTTATTTAAAAATGAAAAATAATTAATATTAGTTTAACAACATAATTTTAATTAGTTGTTAATAAAATAATTAAAATTAATAAAACTCGTGATTATTAGTTTTTTAGGAACTATTTTTTCATTTGAACTATCTTAATTGTTATAGTACATCGATCCTTATTACCTGATTATCATCGTTTGGTTCCGATTATAAGGATTTAATCGCGATTATGATACTCATTTGAAATGTTTGATTCTCCACTAAAATTTTCTCCACCTTGATTAAGTATAATAACACAACATATCATATTTATCAATTATTTCATTGTTAAGTGATTACATATATATATATATATATATATATATATATATATATATATATATATATATATATATATATATCATATTTTTTTATATATTAAACTATAACTATATTTTTAGTGTTTGTCATTTATTCAATTATTTATAGTGACACAAATATTTATTAATAACAAAAACTGTCCCCTACTCTACTTTGGTCCCTGAACTTTCAGGTGATTCAATTTTGTTATAAACTATGCTGAAAAAACATTTAAGTCCTTTTAAATAAATAAGAACATAGTTGTTAATTATTTGTGTCTTTTACTTTTGTTCTCAATTTATTTTTTTATCTCAATCTGGTTAGTTCATTTATTTTTTTACAAAAAAACTTGTTCTATCTGAATCCTTTGTTTTTTTTTTTTTGTAAAAACTTGTTCTATTTGAATCTTAGGCTCTCGTAATACTTTACATTTTTCAGGTCTTTTTATTTAATGATATTTTATCGTTTTCTATATATAAAAAAACATATTGGTTAATTAAACATTACTAATAACTCCAAATTAATTTTGTAAAAATATTATAACAATATATATAGATTCAACAAATATTTATTCAATCATTGTATTTGTAAAATACTTCACTTTGTTAATCTAAATGTTTTAAATTAGGTTGTAATATATGGATGTGAATTTACATATAAAATATATTTGGATATCTTAAATATGAAGGACAGACACTAATATAATAATGATATCTCTTGACCCATTAAATACATAAACCTAAATATATAGTTTCTCTTATAAAATATAAACGGATATATTATAACTCAATTAATATTTAATTGTATTAAAATTATATTTCCCAATTTTTTCATAAAAAATAAAAATATATTATATTGCTAAGAAGATGGTGTAATAAAAGAATTATATTTTTTATTTTTTTTATTGAAACTTAATAAAAATAAATAAACAAAAATTAAAAATGAATCCAGCTACCTTATCCGGGCGTCCAGTAGAGTCGGGTCCCACGTGGTCTTTAACGCATTTTCAATCGACAGCATTTTTTTTTGGACTTGCTCGTATGTTGGAAATAAATAAATTTAAAAAAAAAAATCTGACTTAGCCGACCTAGGAGGGTACATCCGTAATTAACTAATATTGCTCTTTATTAAACGACATGTTTTAGTTGGATAAATTAGTGACGTTGACCCAATTTTTTCTACTTTTATTTTATGATTTATCTCAATTGTTTATATGTTTATAATGATTTTAAATATTATATGTATTTGAAAAAAATATAATTATAGTTAATATTAGATCAATAAGTCCTAAAATATATATTAAAAAGAAATTATATATTAAAAAGAAATAAGAATCTTGCAAATTTATTATTGGTTAACTATCCGTGAACATTTGAATATTTAAGAATAAAACATGCTAACGTTCTTTGTTTTTTTTTTTAATGTTTATAATAAAAACATATAGTCATAATAGAGTGTAAGAAAATCTTATAATAAAAACTCCTCTAGAAGGTTTCTAAACTATTTTTCACACTATTATCAAGCAATTGAAATTGTTGGGTAGAGTTCTCTTATACTAAATAATGTATTTATATTTTTCAGTAATAATTTTTTATTTTAAAAAATTATTAGAATAGTTGAGTGTTAAAAATTTATTTAAAAATTAATTGTTTTATGTTCAATATCTATACAATTATAATAACACATGAACTTCAATAGAATGATCGTAACTATAACTTTGAGAAAGCAAAAATTTGGTTCCATTGGAGTTTGTTTTACACTTGAAGTGCTGTGTACGTTATCGTGTACTCCTCATTTTGTTTGGTTACTCTCGAGACCTTGTTAGCAAGATTATAGGTTGATGGAGGTTTGAGAATTTGAATACAACCATCATGGTTCACTTGAACATATTTCACTGCCCGACTAGTTGATCGTTGAACTAATTTTGAAATATCATTATGTGCCGATTCGCTTAGGGTTTGAAGATTTTTATACTTGGCAGTTGTATACAGGGACAGATCTAGGTAAGGGTTCGGGTGAACTTCAACCCAATTTTTTTTTTACGGTTAAAATATGATATTACCCACTAATTTTTAAAAAAAAATCAATAGAATTCACTATTTTATTTATTTAATTATTAAAAAAAATGATAAAATTTTATCTTTATTTACCCGTTTTATCTAAAATTTTCTTGTTTTTTATTTTAATCCACCCTTAAATTTTTGTTAAGCCCACTTCAGTAACAAATTCTGGGTCCGTCCCTGGTTGTATATGCGAATTCAGTTATTAAGTTTTGGACTTGAATTTTCTACTTTGAATCGGATTAATAAAGTTTCATGATGTCACTGCCCTATTATGTAATTTAAATGTAACTTGCATATTGTAGTTATTTGATTTGATTCAAAAGGTCTTTGACAATTGTTAGATGAGAATGGCGTAAATCATTCGCTTCCAGTATTTGAATGGATTAGGCCTTGTATCCTTTTGAAGTAATTCAATTCTTACTTATACTTAGGTATAATTTTTGTTTGTTGAATTGATAAATATTTTAAACTTGAATCTCACCTGAGAAGTTGTTTATGAGAGATTCAAAATCTTGAAAGTTACCTTAGAATGTTTATAAGTGGTTTGTAATGTATATAAAAAAATGGACTAAAACTTGTCAAAACCACCGGGTCGGGTCATAGACCGAATAAGGTCTTTTAGTAAATTGCTAGGTTGTAGGACTACAATCAACTGCCACGTGTAGGAAATCAGATCCTACGGTCCACGGTCCTTGCCTACAACTCCCAGCGGGACCAATGAACCCTAGTTGTCGCTCAAATTTTAATATTTTCCTTCTTCAAATTTACTATTCACTATTAATTGATATGAATTTTCAATTAAAACATTTATGTTTAATAATAACTCATTGACATTATTATTTTATTGAATGGAGCCATTTTAACAATTTAAACTAACTACAGTCTACTTGAGCTATTTTATTTCTTTTTATACATATTTAGTTAAGTATTTCATCCTATAAAAACTTATATTAATAATATAAACAATGACTTTGTTCAAGCAAATTCCAATATTCTAAATTGTTGGTTTCAAAATTTTAATATTTCAAGACCTCATGTTAATAAATTATGCATTTTTTTAATTGGGTAAAAATTTTTGAGTTAATTTGTACATTATTATTTTTTTTTATAAAAAATAATTGTTAAAATAATATAGTTTAAATTGTTAAAACAAACTGATAATTGTTTTTTTATTATGATTTAAAAAGTTATAAATTTTTATTTTTTATAAAACTCTTAATATATTTCCTATCAAATACAAACAACTATATTCATTTTTTCTTTTATTATATTTTAAAATAATTAAAAAGGTAACCATAACAAATTAAAAACAAAATTTGATAATAATAATAATAAAGCTCTTAATTCTATGTTTTTATTATGAATGAGATACATGAAAGAGAAGGTGAATTAATTGGTAAATATTTGATTAGATTAACAAATAAAAGAATATATTCCATTAAATAATATCTAAATAAAAAAAGATTTGCATGAAAATTGATCAATGTCTTTTATAGTCTAAACTCAACTCCAACCCTAGATTTAACTTGACTAAGCATATTTAAATAGTACATTTCATTTTATAATATTAACCAATTTTAGGTCAAATAAATCAAACATATATATTTTTTATATGAATAATAATAATAATAAAGATAGTAATATATATTTCCGAGTCCTTAAGACGGCAGCGAGCCAGCGACTAACGAGAAAGAGAGTTCATTTTCTCTCTCTACATCTTTCTTTTTCTCTCTCTCTAGAACACCTCTCCTTCCTTCCTCCGCTAATTCAACCCTTCAAAGTAGCCATGAAAGCGCAGCTCTTCTGAACAGGTACTCTCACTTCTTCTTCTTCTTCTTCAAATATTTCACAAACAAACAAACACGTCAAGATACGTGTTTTATACGTACCCGTCCTTTTGTTTATCTGTTTTACGCCTTGTTTCTTTTGCATCTGCAACTCGTTAATCGGCTTCTCAAACATGAAGATACCCATTTCCTCTCTTAACCCAATCTTACCAGCCCTTTGGATTTCTGTTTCTTTATCTCCATGGACAAGGTTAGTGTGTGATGTCATATCATGCATCTTTTCTTTCTTTCTTTATATTCACTCTATGGAGTATATAGTTCTTGTTTGTTTACTTTTCAATTCGTTACGATCATATGGAACTTGACGATTTGTTGAAATTTGGGTCATAGGGATTTGTTAACATGGGATGATTTCTGGGTTTAGTTGTTTGTTGTCTGTAATCTAAAAAAGATTTATGTTTTTCCCCATTTCATTAATGGTTCATAAACAGATCTGCTTGTTGTGTTTTTGAGTCTTGATTTGAATTTGATGAATGAAAGCTGCTGTGCTGTGGTTTTGTTCATTTGTTGACAGACGCATTTGAAAGGAATTGATTCAAATGGTCATTGTGAAATGGAATCGACTACACATGTATTATCTGAGGAAGAACATTATCTGTTTGGGGATCCTAGGATATCTCCTCGAGTTGGTGACAATTATCAAGTTGAAATTCCGTCTCTACTTTCAGATTTTGAGTATGATTCTTATGTGAAGAACCCAATTAAGGAAGATTTCAAGTCCAATCTTGTTCCTTCTGATTTTTTAGTGGGTCTTCCTGTTTCGGTTATGTGGATTGATGATGATAAGAACATGGGTAAGCATATTCAAGAGGGTGTTAATGTGAAAGAAACAGACAGGAAAATGGAAAATTGTTGTCTTGTTCCTGGGGAAGCTGGTGATTCTTTGAATGATGTTGAAGAAGCGGGTTTTATTCTAGGGTTATATGTATTTGGGAAGAATCTGGTTCAGGTTAAGAGATTAGTTGAGAATAAAACAATGGGTACCATTCTTTCCTTTTATTATGGGAAATTCTACAGGTCTAATGGCTATCGAAGATGGTCAGAAGGTCGCAAAACAAGGACTAGAAAGTTTGTACAAGGCCATCGGATTTTCTCCGGTTTTAGGCAACAAGAATTGTTATCACGTTTATCTGCGTTTGTTTCAGAAGAAGACCGGAATAGACTGTCACAGGTATAGCTTCTAGTTCATATTTTTGCTGAAAACATCATTTTTTTCTTCATTTAACTGAAAATCTCATGAAAAAAATGGGTTGTCAGGTCTCGAAATCATGCTCGGAAGGGAAATCTTCGTTGGAGGAATATATCACGATCTTGAAATCTACTGTTGGAATGAAAAACCTCGTGGAAGCAGTTGGGATCGGTAAAGGTAAGCAAGACTTGACTAGAACTTCACTCGAACCATCAAAGTCCAATAGCTATAATAACAATCGCTCGGAGGCTACTGCTCCTTTTGGAAAATCGTGTTCATCTCTCACGCCTGCAGAAATTGTCAATTTTTTAACGGGGGATATTCGGCTAAGCAAGGCTAAAACTAATGATTTGTTTTGGGAATCGGTTTGGCCTCGTTTGCTTGCAAGGGGTTGGCAATCGGAGCAGCCTAAAGATTACAATTATGCAGCCACGTTTAAGAACACGTTGGTGTTTCTCATGCCCGGGATAATGAAATTCTCTAGGAGGAGTTTGGTAAAAGGAAACGATTACTTCGATTGTATAACCGATGTCTTGAACAAAGTCGCATCCGACCCCACCCTTATCGATCTCGACGATGAAATAGATGAAAACAACCGAAAAAATAATGATTTACCTGATAAGGAACATCGCTGTTACCTTCAGCCCCGGTTAATGAGCCAGAACGTGGAAACAATGAAGTTCATGGTTGTAGACACGAGTATGGCCCATGGCAAGCCGTTCAAGGTTAGAGAATTGAGAACCGATGAGGAATCTTCTGGCATATCGTCTGAAGACACGAACTCTGCTGACACCAATAGTTCCAAAACCGGAAAGAAAAAGCACGAAGAGACTTCCTTAATCCAACCAAAGAAACGCTCCAATCAGCCAAAGGAAGGCAACTCGGATAGAAAAATAGGCAAAGTGAGAAAACGCAAGAAGCTAACTTCATGTAATAACCGAGGAATGGAACTAGACAACAACAAAATTCATCTTCCTGCGAATTCTCTAGAGAATGGTGAAACATCAAAGGTGTTTATAGATCTGAATGTCGCTCAACCGCCTCCGCTGCTCGATTGTGGGACCAACGAGGTAGTTATTACGACAATCAAAGAAAATAGTATAGAACAACAATGTGGTGAAATAAAAAAGGACACTACTGATGTTATTACTACTACTACCAACATAACCGAGGAGCAAAACAACACCAATTCCAGGAGACATGGAACAAGAAACAGGAATCCTACCATGAGATCATTGGAAGCCCTGGCAAATGGGTTTTTGACTGTTAACAGCAAAAAAAAGGATAGTAAAGCAGCAGCAGCTCGTCCGAAAAAACAAAATTCTAACAATATAGGAAATGCCGACAAAAATGTAGAACTGGAAGATGCTGGCTCGTGTTCAAACGGTGGAGTTTCGAGAAAATTCTTTGCCTTAAACGAAAGTAGTCCTCGAGATTGAAAATTTCATCAATTTATCTCAAACCTATGATCACAAAATAGTTACTACATTGATGAAGAGGAAATATGTTATTCACCCTCTTCATTTTTCCTTTGGATTGCTTTGTTACTCTATTCCTTAGTTTAGATCTTTTAATTTTTTTTTTCATGTAGAAAAAAAATCATATGAACTAAACTAAATGTGAATGTTTCACCATTTTTCTTTCATTTGAACATGAATTAATGAAAAAGTTAATATTTCAGCCAACCTGAGCACCAAAAAGTAGGCCAGGTACCTAATAGGGTAGGTATCCATTGCCATCATGATTGAGTTATTCTAGGGTTTACAATAATTATTACAAAAATTTACTCTTCCAATCTACCAATACAAAAAAATTGAACACAAATGCAAAAATTAAACAAGGCAAAGAGAAATGACTAATTAATGCTTTGCCATTTAAATATGTAAACATTATTCAGACAAAACAGCTTAAAAATGTTTGAACACAATCTAAGCTAAGCTAGACTATTGATACAGTATGCAGAAAGAATATGGATAAATTAATATTGATGAAGTAAAAGAATAACACACTCCTTGGCAAAAAGAAAGCAAAATTAGGTTGGGGGTTTAAGTAAAAATGGATTCCAACCAATCAGACATTATTTCGTAAGCAACAAACGTTACTGCGCCAGCTGGCGCAGCCTTAATAATGGAAGGAACAATGCCCTTGTAAAGACCATGCCAACCTTCTTTCTTCAATATTTGGCAGATAGCATCGTACATGTTCACGTATGCTCGTCGCTCAACTCGAGCTCCATATCTTGGATGTCTTGGCAGCCCTTCAATCTACATTTGCATAACAAGTATTGGACTTTGAAGGGAGCATAGAAAATATTTGTATAATTTAAGTTTGAGAAGCCATTTTGTTCTACCTGAAATCGCTTTTTGACCACATCGAGAGGATGACAAACAGCTTTAGCACATGTACCAGCTGCTAGACCACAAAGAAAAAGCTGGAAGCTTGAAATAGAATCACCTGCTGCATGGGCATCTAAGGATTTCTTATGGTTCCAAGCCTATAATAATGAACATATAAGTGCTAGAATTTAATATCACCACTTCAAACAGAAAGTATAATTTGTAAGGTGCCTATCTAGTAAAAGACAAGCAGAAAGAAGCTTACCATTGCCCACCTTTTAAATGTGTCATAAGTCCCAAATTGCAGTCCAGCATAAGGAACTATTTCAACTAGTGTTGGTGATAACCCAGCATAAAGTCCTTGAAAGCCACGAACTTTTACGATGTCAATGGATGCGGATCTCATATTTGGATACACCTGCATAGTTAGTGCATGTCACTTAAATAAGAATAAAAGCTCAGGCCTTACCCCTATGATCCATCCAACATATAAATACTGCCAGAATATGTTAAATTCCTTAGTTACAACCCTTTTATACCTTTGGTTCACCCTGTGAAGCCAAAATTGTGCGTAAAAGGTCAAACGGATAAGACCCAACAGTAGCTGCACAACCTGCTAATGCTCCACTGATATAAGAAATGTATGGACTTATATGGATATGATCCGCTGAATAAAAAAACACAAAATACATTAGGCAGCACGAAATAAATGGGCTGATGAGATTCAGAACTAAAAAACCGCCAATGACTAGTAATGTATGATGTTTAAGTACAATGAGATCACATCATTATTTCAAAAGTCAAATAAGTAATCCACTTCAATAAATTATAAAAATATTGTGGTCTGCCTTGATATTATAACTTACCAGTCTTAGAAGAACCAGCTGCAAAGGTCTTCAGTTTGTGTAATACGGTAAATTGTATAGCAGTATAGGGCATAACCATGAGTAGTGCTGGGACATTGCCACGCCAAAAGCCCTGTAATTTTCCCCTCACTTAAATACAACATCATGATATCAAATTCTTGTAAATACATGAAGTGATTATGTTGCTTGATGAAAGATTCTGTAAGTGATTACATACGAAAGCCATTCCAGTTTAGTAACTAGATGGATTTTGACAAGGACACACAAATAACATATCCATCTATGCTTTAAGATTCTTATTAAGTGTCTATCATGGCCCAACAGACATCTTCCTACGTCTGTCTATTACATTTGATGCAAACCCTTCAATATACATACAGGTAGAAAAATAACCCTCTATCCCATTTTGTTTTTACGTTTCATGTGCAGAAATATCAACCTAGGCCTATTGAGATACACCTTTACAATACACACTTATATCTTTCCAAGAGCCATTTACTCCAAGTAGTTGGAGGTTGTGTACTCTCCTTGTATTAGTTTATGTCTGTATATGAAGAAAAAAATCAATTCTTTACAAAAGTCTACATCATCTTTTTCTACAAAGTATGTATTGAGTTGTTCGAAGGCAAAGTTCCTTAATTTTTTGCCATGTAAAGGTTAAAACCCAAGTACTATACGTCTTTTAGACATTGTAATAAATAGGAAGGAGCTAATAGCATTACTGACACATTAGTTGCATTCTTATTCGAAACCAATGAAACAAACAATTTTAGACATATAAATCAACATCTTATCAATGTAAACCATACAGTATAAAAACTATACCCGCAACCCTTCCTCCTTGAAGATATCCTTAGATGCTTGTACCATTCCAGTGTACTTTGAAGGCCCAAATATATTCTTATGTAGCAAAACTTGTGTAGTAGTTGGTTCCAATTGAACCTGCCCACAGATGTGAAAACGACTATGTTAAGCTTTACTTGATGTATTTTCAGTCTCTTATTCATAGTTTTACTCATGAGAAAACAAGGCATACAAACAAACACAGACAGACATGAAATCATATCCTGCTCTATTCAACATGTAGAAAAAAGATCATCGCTTGAAAAGTAAAGGTAAACTTGAAAGCTTTTTGGAAAGTAAAACCTAATCACCTTCCACCATCCAACTAAAGGACTATGAACCTACAATCTTCAAGAAAATGTATGACAAAATACTAAGAGAGAATTTAAAAAAAAAAAAAAACATCCATCTTGTTCCTCTATCTAGACCACAAAAGAATGAATTGAAAACTAAGTCCTCCCCCATTAAACAGGTTATAACCCATATTCCAAAACCCACAGAGAAAACTACCAATAAAATAGTTTTTTATAACCATGGTAATCCCAATTTTGGATTCAAAAGTTAGTAACATAATTTAATTTTCCCCAGATGTTAAAATTGTATACTTGAAGAAGAAGAAGAAGGGGTTATGATCAAGTGAATTGAAGTATTAACCTGGAACCGGATCTTAATAACATCAAGTGGTGATGTTACAGTTCTTGAAATTGCTCCAGATAATGCCCCAGCAGTAGAGTTAATTAGAGCTCTCTTCATCTGCCCAGGCTCTTCCATCTCTCCCATGAACTAGCCGCCCCCAGGTCAGGTTCTCCTACCTCCTACAATTAAATCCAACACCTATATATATATAATCTCCTTGAAACAGGATCAGTTAAGACGAACGAACGAACAAACGATCACCAAAAACATAAACTAGGGTTCTCTCTCGGTGAAATCTTTTATTCCATATGCATAAAGTTATAGACTTTCTTTCTTACCTGAGAAAAGGAGAAGAATACAAGCCGCCATTGACCGTTTGATGGGTTAAAAAAGGGGTAGTGATGATGGGTTTTGTTTGTCGTCGCCGATTCAAACTCCGAACAACCAAAACCAAGAAGAAGAATCTCTCTTTAAACCCAAGAAAGAAGAAGAAGACAGATCGTTATCACTTTCTACGGTTCTGCAGTGTACACGTAACAATTAATATTTTCATCCAAATTCTTTTATTTTATTTTATATCAAAATATTTTATTATTTGGATTATAAATATATTTGGTTTCTTAATTCGAATCTAATTAAGATACACTGAATTTTAAGTATTTTATAATTTAAATATTAAAAAAATAAAAATTGAATTATTCAAATAAAAACATATAAAATTTAAGAATTTAATATTTAAATTAATTTAATAATATTTTAAAAAATACATCAAACCTATTATATCCTCGTATATATTAATTATATTATTTAATAAACTTCATATATTAAATTATATAATTTAATATATTAAATAAAAAATAATTAAAATAAATATTGATAAATTACATTTTTATTTTTTAAGTAATGTTTGAAATTAATATCTTTAAAATTTAATTTATTAACATTAAAAATTTAATAAATTATGATTAAAGAGAACAAAATTTGTTATAATAAACCTATAAAAAAATAATCCAACGTTATATATATATTAATAATTTTATTAACTTAATAATTAATATATATATATATATATATATATATATATATATATATATAAAGGAGAGGGTGATTAACTTACCATATATATATATTTAAAGTCTTTACTTTTTTTAAATATTTTATAATTATATTTTTATTTTTTAAATAATATTTAAAATTAATTTATTTGAAATTAATCTTGTAACATTCAAAATTTGATAAATTATGATTAAAAAAAAGAAAGTTGGTTTTATTTGTAGAATGGTAATACACTTTATATATATTAGGAATTCCATTAAATTTACAAGATTAAAATGATATTTTTTTGTTAAAGTAAACTTTTAAAATAAATTTGTTAGGTTAATTTTTTATTTTTATTTAAATCTATAAGTATAAGTGATTATAAAAATACGATTATTAGGTATAATATATTAAATTAAGTGATAAATTAAGGTATAAACACTACCTAAATCTTTTATATTTATTTTATATAAATATTATTTTTAAGTCATGATATATATTATTTGTTATAAAAGGCTTGAATTATTATTTATCTTTTTATTTTCCTAGTCATAAAAATAAAATAATTTTTTTTTATGATGCATGAGATTGAATAAAAAATGTTTAAAATAATTATATGATTTAGATATTATATTTTCATTGTAGAGAATTAGTTACATTGTAAATAGCATTAATAAACACTTGAATAAACAAGAAAAAAAAAAGTTCTAAAGAAAAAACAAACTTTAGAAAAGTAAAAGTGGATTTATAAGACTTTTCAATTAGTGGTTGAAAACACAAGTAGGCCTTGTTGGATCTAAATTATTTCTCAAATAATTTAGTATCTCACCATTGAATTTTTATTAATCAAATACTAATTATTATCTATTTACATATGTTATGTTATATATTTAATGTTTTTCTAATTTAAATAATTAATAACTAATCTAATTTTATATAAGATATTGATTATCCAAACAAAACCAATTGGTTGTGTTTTTAGGCTTGTTTTTATATTAGGTTATTTTTGGACAATTTCAAGATATCTTATTGGCCCTTTTCAATAAAAAAAAGATCTCTCAATGGTTTAGCTTATTCATCCAAAGGCAAACCATATCTCCATGTTCACCTTTTTTTATATCAAAAGTAGTAAATTTTGCTTTTCTTGTTGAGGGATAAGTTTATATGTGAGAAAAAATAGTAGAGAAAGGTTTTATAAAAGTATATAATCATGACCCCTTTTATCATATTATTTTGAACTCAAATAAATATATGTTAAGGATGAAATGATTTTACAAATTATATATTTATATATATATATATATTAAAATTATTTTAAATAACTTATAACTCTTTTGGTAAACTCGGAATCAGAGTCTACTTAAGTAAACCCAGCAAATCCATGAGGTAAGATAGACTCATTTTAAAGATAGCAAAAACAAACCTTAAAATTTATTAAAAACACTTGTTAATATATATTTTGTAAGCCATTGTTTTATTTATTTATTCATATATTTTTTAAATTTAAACAACAAACTATAATTTATATATGTGTATAAGTTATTATATATGAAGGATGTGAGATATTTGTTTTTTACTAGGGCAGTCCAAAGATGAGGGTACTCGAAATCATTGGTAATAGTAAGTTTTTGTATTTTTTTTAAGACTTTAACCTAATTTGTATTTTTGCTTTAGTTTCTTTTGATCAAGAATATATTTTTCATTCATTTGAAACAAAGAGTAATAAAAAGAAAGCACAAATGCACTCCAACTTGATATATAAAGAGAACCATTCATCTTTTCTTATTATTTATTATTTTGCTTTTGTACAAAGTCATTGTATAATACAAATAAAGAAAAAGAAATAAAGATAAAATACTCTTCTTTTGTCCCAAACTCAACTAAGGGTCTTCATTATTTCGAACCCAAACAATATTTCACCATTTCTACAAAAATTATTATTATTTTTTATCTAACTTATTATAAATTTTTGTGACACATAATTTTTTTTTTTAAATGGAGACAAAAGTAGGGTTACAAATGAGTTAAGTTACTCGTAAACGAGATTGGTCAAAGTTCAACTTGAGCGAACTCAAGTTTATATAATACTTTTTTTTTTTTTTTTTTTGATAGTTTATCGAGATTTTTCGAACCTGATACTAAATATTATATTTATTTTATTAATATTAAAACTTAAAATCTAAAACAAATATTTTTTATTTACTCTCAAATTTAATGTGTTCACATTATGTAATGGCTTCAAAATTCAAAATTCAAAATTCAAAACCTTAATTCTTTAATCCGTTTGTTAGAATATATTATATTATTGTCAGAATATATTCTAACCATCATATAATATATTTTTGTCATAATTTTTTTACAATTTCTTTCATTTATTTACAGTATTTCCATTTTCATTAACTTAAAGAAAAAAATATTTGTTTAATTTTAAATTAATATATATATATATATATATAATATTATATATAAAATTAAAAATCCATATCTTCACAAGTATATTAGGTATAGAAATTTAAATTCTTTTATAAATTATAATCGAAACTATTGACTTTATTTTTAATTTCTTCCACAACTCATATTACAAACAAATATTTTCTTAAAGAGGTAAATTCTTTTTTTTATTTTTTTTTAATTCTTATGTTTTTAATTGGTATAATAGTCAATTTAATTATATATATATATATATATATATATATATTTAATTGATTTTATGTATATCACGTTAGTATTACTTATTTTTTTCTTATATTTTTCATCATTTTACTATAATATTTATTTAAAATTTTTAAAATATTTTTTTGACTTACATTTCAATTATGTGATAAAATATTCAATTTTAAAAATTCTGTATAAATATATAACAAAGAAAGGAAAGACAAGGTCCTAAATCTTGGGTCCTATTCATTCATAAGTACTATTTTTTTTTATCATTTCTCTCACTTATTCATGCGATTTTTCATATTTCTCCACTTTATTTCATATTATTTAATTCGAAAATTAGTAAACTCAAATTACTCAACTATTTTTTTCGTTAAATATGTATGAAAGTTTGATATTTTTGTTTTAAAAATAACTTTGATTTGAGTTTGAGCTCAAATTCGAGCTCGAGTTTGAAAATTTAATTTTAGTCAAGGTCATGAGTCGAGCTTATAGGTAAATAGTCGAGCTCGCGCTCAAATTTATAAATCTGTTCGAGTTCGAACCGAACTAATAAATATTTAATCGAGTCGAACTCACTTGAACTCGACTCAGCTCATTTGTAGCCCTATGCGAAAATAATGACAATCGGTATGTAAATATGTAATGCTACTTTCTAGATTAAAACGTAATATAATTAAAAAAAGTAATATAGTCTAATTAATTAAATAATATAATAATATTTATTATGGTCTAAAATTCAATATAAGGAGAGTTACATTATATTTGTTTTTTTTTTTTGTGTGTCCGGGCCTCACGGTCAAACAATTTATGTGTTCCATTTTTAAGAAAATTTTCTTAAGTTACTTAATATTATTTTGTCCTAGTTTTCAACAAGCTTTATTATTGTAAATAATTTTTTTTTTTTACTTTTTTTTTCTTAAAAAGAACTCTTCAGTACTCTTATTATTTAAGTTATATTAGTGGGTTAAATTAAAAAAATATATTAGATTTCTCATTCAAAACAAATTTAACTTTAACTTAATATTAGTCCATCAAAATAACGTTTAAAAGTACACACAAATTTTGAACATTTCTTAATTGAGAAAACGTAACTGACAATAATTTGAATAATATATATATATATATATATATTTTAATTAATCTTTATAAATTAAGTGAACGTTTTTGTTAAAGATTATCTATAAGCATGTAACATGTAACAAAGACTTATATAATCTAAAATTTTAAGTAAGGTTATGCCTTTGCTTTTTAAATATATATTATATTAAAAGTATTAAAAATCATTAAGATAAGATGAGAAACAAATAACGGCAAAGAAAATAAAATAGAAAAACAAATTTAAAAAAGTGCACTAAAGAAAATGTGTATCCAAAGTTATCTAAAGTTAGCCATGGAGAGTTCAGACGGGCCAACCCATAGCGGGGCGGACTTACCCACCCAAACTCATCGTTTGACGGGTCGACGATGGGTCGACCTACCATCTTGGCGGGCTGAAAATCTCCAACTCAACCCAATATGGGTTACGGGTTAGACAGACCAGTCCGCAGGTTGTTTCATTACAAATAAAAATAAATAAAAATCATTAATATTTGTAAAAAATAAGAGTTCAAGAACATGATCATAATACACACCAAACAAGAGTCTTGTTTATCGTTACATATTTCTTAAAATACATCCAAATATCAGAATATTCCATAGACTTTTTAGATGACATTTCATCATGCTTATCACTTTCAAATTCATCAACATCCAAATTAATACATTAATTTTGAGAGGAGTCCATTTCAAAAATAAATCTGTTATTTAATAAAATATTAAGTTTCAGACTTTCAGTGTGAAGCTTTTGGAACTAGAACCAAATTTGAATTCACAAACCCTTGAAGGCGAGAATGAAGAGAAGAAAGGTAGAACAAATAAGTTGTCGGCGGATAATTAGCGAAGTATTGAGTATTGAATGTTGCAGTCTGAAACCAAGTTTAAATCCACGAACCCTTGAAAACGAGAACAGAGAGAAGAAATGTGGAACAAATAAGTAACGGGCGACCGATGAACGAAATATTGAGTATATACTGCTACTACACTGCTGCCTAGGAGAGAAAAAAACTAGGGCTATGCGGCATAATGACATAGGCCTATAATGCTATAAATCAGATTAGAATTTTTTTGCCAACCCTAAGCCTAAGCCCGACCCGCCTAAGCCCGCGACCCGAATAGACTGACCCGTGTAGGCCCACTTCCAAATGGGTTGCTAATATTTCAACTCAATCCGTCTAAATTGTTTGGCGGGACGGACCAACCCAACGAGCTTAACCCAAATTGATGACTCTAACCACATACCACATAGAGCTTGATCAAACTTCGAACAACAAATTAAAATTTTCAAATAATTCAAATAAATAACATTACAAAATTAAGTAGAAAATTCATAAGTTACATGAATTAGATATAAATGAAGTTATAAACAATATATAAATAATAATAATTTCAATAAAATTCTTTTAAAATCTTAATATATATATATATATATATATATATATATATATATATATATATATATATATATATATATATATCACAAACTAACTTATTATTACAATTCATCTTTCTCGATTATTATTTTCCTAAATATAATAATTTATTTTAAAAAAAGTTAGTTAAAATGAATTTTTATAATATATTAAAAAAATAGTAAGTTATAAAAATTACATATCTAATTTTGTGATTTACCCGTTTTATACTCACTTCAAATTTAAGATATAAAATTCAAAAAAGTTAGTTAAAAAATTCAAAACAAACCCAGATCAAATGAGATGGCACTAGCCACTAGGTACATGATTTGTCATGCTGAGCATGTCTTATATCTTAAGAAAATATGAATTTGAATTTTATGAATTACAATGCCTAATAATGAATGATATAATTAAAACATGAATTTGGTGTCATGCAACATGTAAGTCCTAACCAAATCATTTTCAAACGCCATTCATTACATATATTGAAAATGAAATTTATTTATTTTTTTACTTAGAAGAAAAATGAACAAAATAGCATGTCACACTCTCAATAAAATTTCCTAACCATAGTTACTTACCTTAACACGTCTTGAAGCCTGGTCAAGACTCATGACAAAAACATGTTTATATATTCACTCCCTTGTTAAGACCGGCGCTAAGATTTTCTATCAATGGGCTGAAAAACGCATTGCGGCCACGGTTAAGGAGCCGGTGACGGCGTATCCCGTTGCTTGTTCCGGTTCCGGCGAATATTGCCCTGTAATTCCAACGGCCGACCCGTATCCTGCGGCGGGTAAATTGTACCCGAAGGTTGAACCGTATATATATCAACCGTCACCGGTTCTACAGGGTTATGGATTTTATGGTTACTCGGTTCGACCGGGTTACGGGTATTATTCACCCGTACAGGAGCCGGCAAATAATAGATTTGGGTTCTTTTGATATCGGACGCTGCGTTATGGATTTCTGAATATATTGTTGTTGCTTTTACTGCAGTGTGGACTTTGTTATAGTCTAAACGCACCAAATTTGTTATGAGTTTGAATGTGAGATTTAAAGTTAGTAGAATTTGTTAATGAATTATAATGTGAATGTAAAAATATAATATTACGATAAGTTGTTGACATATGTGTCAATATAAATATAAGGTTGAATCGACAACTCACTTATTTTGTATTTTCAAATGGTGATTAATATTTTAAATCTTATTTTTGTAAAATATTAATGTGATTCATTGGGTAATATTCGAATATTTAGATAGTTGCTAAAAGTTTGATTTAATGCGAATAATATGATAGATCTACATATTTGGGTTACTATCCAAATTATTTTTTAGTGATGAATTTGGTTTGAGAGAAATCGTAGAACCTTAGATGATCATAGACGTTCGATGCGTATAATTCATAATGTTATTATTATGACGTTTTTTTGATATTTGTTCTAGAATATCAATGAAGTTGGTCGGTGAATTAATTATTTTTCTCAAATACTTACAAGTTCGATAAGTTATTGAATAAATATACCTGACCATTTTGAAAAAAGAAATAAATAAATACTATACAAATAAAGTTCTAAATTAATATTTGAATGAAAAATTTGAAAAAAATAATTTATTAAATAAATTTAATTTTTTTTTCATCAAAGATATTATTATTGTGAACAATTTCATGAATTGAAATGTTTAAAACTTATTAGTTTACAAAAATATGACACTTTTAGTTATAACCATGAATTAGAGATTATTTTTTTTATTTGAGTTATTACACTAACCTGGAAAAGTACATAATAATGGACGGTAATTTTAATTTTAAAGAGATAAAAATATTTTTGGTAAAATTATTTAAAAGATATTGATATATAAAAATAAAATAATAAATAATAATTTAAAATATTTTTTTTCTTTTATTTTGAGCAATAAATTGAGCGATCTAATTAATTAGAGAGGGAGTGAAATGATGTTTGAGTGAGTTAATTATTTAAATAACCCAAACTAAACCGAACAAGGCGTATTAGAATGGTGTTTGAGATTAATTTTTTTATTTTAATAATAAAAAAGTATTTAAATAAGTCAATGGTATGAACATTTAATAAATGGACAGATTCAACTTGAAAGCAATGGGTTCTTTCAAAAGAGTACAATATACAGTGAATTGTTGCATAATTGATTACATTTTGTATAAAGAAACTTAGACTTAATTAATTATGCAGACTTTGTAAAATAAATAAATACAAGTGAGAAAGTCTCTGCACGGGTTTAATTTCTAGAAGTATTCAAAATAATTTCCAAACTGGCCCTAGGCTTCTACAACTTGTTTGAAGACGTGACAAAAAAAAATATAAAAATATAAATTAATGATTTATATGAAAGTTACATTGGCTTAAATCAAATTAAAAAAATTGTATTGATTATATATATATATATAAATATTTTTTAAAAAAATAAATTTTGTATTACTTTAAATAATTAATTCAATAAAGTAGTTCAAATAACCTAAATGATTTGTAAGAGATCATTTAAGTTGAAGACTATGGGGCATACTAACCCCTTTCATTCCAAGAATTTATTTTCTTGTGGATTTTCACCTAAGACCCAGAGCATCGAATCAACAACCATGATCTTTGTTGAATCGATTGGACCAATCTTAAGAGATGAGACGTCGTTATCTCCTATAAGAGTTGTTTTCCTCCTCTTCTCAAGATTTACTACAACTCCTTTGAACTTTATAAAACTAAGCAAGTCTCCCCAAGTATATGCATTTTCATTCCCGATTATCCTAGAACCAGAAATAGCATGTTCATATACACATCCCTTGTGGTCGACATTTTCAGTGTAGAATAAGAAATGATCGTGCGAGCATTGAAGAAGGATGGAAACACTCGAGGGGATGATTCCATTCAAGGCGGAGCAAACTTGATTGCCCAGACGTTGTGGATTCTAGAGTCTTTTAACAAATTCATCAACAACCCTAGTCAATTTACTTAGGCTTAAAACCTGATTATAAGATAGGATGTATCCCACATGGCACTTGACATGAGAAGGTATTAGACAAGAAACATAATATTAGAATAAAGGGAAATTATATTGAATGTTATATTAGTTACACAGTGTAATCCAAAAAAACTCTTTGTATGATTTTTGTGGGAAAGATTGAGGTTAGAGAGTTTTAACCTCGATTTGTGTGTCAGAAATATTCTTTTAAAATAAAACATTATTTTTAAAAGATTTTTAAATAAACTCTACAGCTTTTGAAATTAATTAAAAATAATTAATTTGGGTTTCAATTTTAAATAATTTGGGGATTTGCACTAATCAAATTACAATTTAATTTTTAGAAATTTGTTTGTTTAAATTATTTAAACATAATTAATTTAAAAGATTATTTATTTTTAAATAGAGTCTCCAATAGATTTTTGAAAATCAATCAAAGTTGACGTCATAAGTGTACAAACGTATTGACCCGAGTTTCTTTAAGTTCATAGTTTGGTGATACTCAGGAAAGAGTTTTTGCGCTTCATCCTCCGTACCCGTTTTAAAAACGGTCTCTACTTTATAAATTTTGACTTTTGAAAATCGGTTGTATACCGTTTTATTTTTACCAATTATTCTTCTGGTACTAAGCATGCATAAGGTTTGTACGTTATTTAAATATTATGACAACAATGTTTAAATGCTGATAAATATTGTTGATGACGCTGACTTAGGAAGGAAATACCTGAAGAATATTATTTTTTAAAGGCATTATGTTTAAATATAAATTTCAAACGAGCCTTTGTCAAAATATTTTTTGTAGAAATATCTCAAAAATATTTTTAAAATATTTTCTAATTTTTTAGAATTTTTAAAACATGCCTTGGGATTCCAAAATTAGAAAAATAATTTTAGATTACCGGTGTCATAGACCTTGGGTTCATTTTCATCGGTCGGGGTTTAGGACCCTCGATCAGACCCATCGGTCCGGGCTAAGAAGTCTCAACCAAAGTGCTAAGGACTCTCGGTTTGTGATCGATTTTTTAAAAAAAAGAATTTTGATCAACTAGTTTGAAAATTCTGGGCACTCTTTAAAAAATTTATTTTTTTGAAAACGTGAGGGGAATTAATTTTAATGTTGAAAAAATTTAAGTTTTAAAAACGAGGCTTTATAGACAACTCCATATCTTACCTTCCCGTCGAATCTGGGAGAGATTGGGAGTTTTTTAATGGGAAGTATGTCATAGGCCTTTTTTAACTTTTTTCAGTATTAATTAACCTCACGACTAGAGAGTCGCCACCTAATTTCAAAAATTAGGAATTTAAGAGATGCGAGTTCGGCGTTTGGTTACGTGTGGGAAAGGGTTTCTTAGACGCTATGTCCCACAACGCCCCTAAGGTCTCTACTAATTAATTTTGGCCTTTCTTTAAACATTCTTACGCTTTACATTTTAGGATTTTCCATTTTAAGCATTTAATGAGTTTGCATGAGATAAACAAATAAGCAAAGATAAGAGAAAACGAGAGCAAATAACTCACACATAAAGTTATCCTAAAAATCAAAACTAGGCAAGTTATTAATCAAAAATTAATTGGCCTAAGTCTAGATTAATTTTTAAGAAACTTTAGTGAATTATTTAAAGGTCTAAAATTTTACTATTTTGGGGTTTTTTTATTTAAATAAAAATAATAATGAAAATAATAAAAATAATAATAAAATAATAAAATAATAATAAATAAAATAAAATAAAATAAAAAAAGTCCCTATGTCTAAAGAAAATTCTAAGTCTAAGTTTGGGCTAAGTTCAATTTTAGTTAGGATTTAATTTTAATTTTTTTTTCTAACCTAGGATCAAACAAGCCACAAACTCTTAACTAATAAAAGAAATGTCAACAAAAAATAAACCTAAATCTAAAATGCAGAAATAAATAAAATAAACAAATAAACAAATAAAAAAAATAAAAAAGTTGAAGACTGCAGCAAGCGTCGCCTGGGAAGCGTCAGAAGTCTGATTCAGCAGCAGCTGGAGCAGAGCAAGCGTCGTCTGGAAAGCGCCGAGACCCTGGGAGAAGTGCTGGAAGGCTGAAGAACATGCGTCTCCTTGTAGAATAACTTGCTGTTTTTTTTGGTTTTTCCACCTAATCCTAGCTAAAAAGATTATTTGGTGATCCAAATGGATCCCAATGAACATGAAACTTTGCAGAAAAATTATAATAATACAATTAAACATTTATATAAATAAATAAAAAAACCTTAGATCTAGTTACTTAAAAGAATAAAAAAATCAACTATACAAAATAAGACAAATTTTACATTTTTTTTTTATTTTGGTAGTGTTTTTGAAAACTTTTTCTGCTTTTTTATTTATTTATTTACATGTTATTTCTATTCTACTTATTTACATGATTAAGGTACATAAATAAAACCTACACGCCTATCAAAACAATAAATTTAAAGGAAATCATGCATAATATAAAGTACAAAAAAAATAAAAATCAAATGAAAGTGAAATTCAAATTCAAATTTAAATAAACAAAAGAAAGGAAAAAGAGCTTACAAAGGGTTACTCTTTATATCCTTGCAAAAAAATGAAAACCCTAATCAAGAGACTTGTGACTCAACAAATCTAGTTGGTGCTCTTGCTTAGGTTTTTTAGAAAAGTAGGGTCTAATTCGGCAGCCTAATGTGTAAAGAGAGAGAAGAAGGTGAAGATTGAAGGTCGAAAGTTTAAGTTCTTCGTTGCTAGGGTGTTAAGAGGGGTATTTATAGGCCAAGCTATGAAACCCTAGGGCCCAAAGGCCCATTTAACAAACTTGACCGTTGGAAAGAAAACTATTTTAAACATTTACAAATGTTTAAAATAATGGAGCAATCTCCACTTGACATTCCACTTGACATGTCACTAAATCAAGTTTTCAATCCAATGAGATTTAATCTTTATTTAATAAATGATGTAATACTTGGTCGTTTTAATTTTTAATTAAAAATGACCAAGTCTTCATGCTTCTCCTGAATTATTCTTCCTTTGACAACTTCTTCCTTTATTTTAGCAATCTCTTTTTTCCTTCTTTGACCTAGGATGCTTCTCATTATTTGTAGACACCGTTATCTTTTTATTTTTGCACGTTATCCCTTTACACACCCTTCATCCTACAAAAAAAAAAGATTTTGTTAAAAACAAAAATAAACAATTTTATTTTTAATTATTCCTATTTATAAGGAACAATTCTAATAAATAAAATGCAAACTAACTTATTCAAGAAAACAAATTTCAAAGTTTAATCTAACTAATCTAACAAACAAAATATAACTAACGAAATTTTATAAAAACGCTAATATATATTTTGTAAAATATATATTTTTTTTTTTTAATTTTTTTTTATAAATACCCAAGGTAATTAATTAAATAAAACCTTGAATATTCTAAGTATAATAACTTCTCTAAGTGTTGTAACATAGACAAATTACTACCTTAACTTTATTAAGAATCCAAAATCAATTATTTTCAAAAACTCAATTGTTCTAAAAATAATCGTCTTTAATATAAATCGTGCAATGAGTCCGTGAATGAATTCGAGAAAAATTTTATAGACTCAGATTTATGAAAAGTATAAACTATAAAATTAGGTGTGAAAAATGAGTGTCTACAGAATGCCCCTCTTGGACAAAATTTGTAGAAAACACTTGGTTTAGAAAAATGCATGTCCAAGCTTGAAAATAGGCACTGCGTTTTGAAAACACCCAATTTATAGTTTATTTTTGGCTTCCTTGAATGAAAAGAGAACAAACCTGACGAGTCTCTCGGGAGACCCGTGTAATTTACCCTTCATTCTTCAAAGTCGGTTTATCATCCACTTGTTGACGATTCACCTTTGTTTAGAATATGCATCGCTCCTGGTTTATCGATCATGTAGATCGAGCCTGGTGGTTTCGACCATATTTCTACACACCTCGCCTAGTCTTTGGATTGTACATGTACACATCTTGACTTAGTTTGCTGATTGTATTTTTTTAGCGAAATACTATTTAATCACAATTCTACTTAGTGATTATATATATTTAAGTGTCGCTGGTCAGTTTAGCGAAACACTTTTTAATCACAACTCTGCTTAGTGATTATATATGTTTCTAAGTATCGCTGGTCAATTTAGCGAAATACTATTTAATCACAATTCTGTTTAGTGATTATATAGATTTAAGTATCGCTGGTCAGTTTAGCGAATACTATTTAATCACAATTCTGCTTAGTGATTATATAGATTTAAGTGCCGCTGGTCAGTTTAGCGAAACACTTTTTAATCACAATTCTGCTTAGTGATTATATAGAATCTAAGTATCGCTGGTCAATTTAGCGAAATACTATTTAATCACAATTCTGCTTAGTGATTATATAGATTTAAGTATTGCTGGTCAGTTTAGCGAATACTATTTAATCACAATTCTGCTTAGTGATTATATAGATTTAAGTGCCGCTGGTCAGTTTAGCGAAACACTTTTTAATCACAATTCTGCTTAGTGATTATATGGATTTGACTATCGCTGGTCAGTTTAGCGAAATACTATTTAATCACAATTCTACTTAGTGATTATATAGATTTAAGTGCCGCTGGTCAGTTTAGCGAAACACTTTTTAATCACAATTCTGCTTAGTGATTATATGGATTTGAGTATCGCTGGTCAGTTTAGCGAAATACTATTTAATCACAATTCTTCTTAGTGATTATATAGATTTAAGTATTGCTGGTCAGTTTAGCGAATACTATTTAATCACAATTCTGCTTAGTGATTATATAGATTTAAGTGCCGCTGGTCAGTTTAGCGAAACACTTTTTAATCACAATTCTGCTTAGTGATTATATAGAATCTAAGTATCGCTGGTCAATTTAGCGAAATACTATTTAATCACAATTCTGCTTAGTGATTATATAGATTTAAGTATTGCTGGTCAGTTTAGCGAATACTATTTAATCACAATTCTGCTTAGTGATTATATAGATTTAAGTGCCGCTGGTCAGTTTAGCGAAACACTTTTTAATCACAATTCTGCTTAGTGATTATATAGAATCTAAGTATCGCTGGTCAATTTAGCGAAATACTATTTAATCACAATTCTGCTTAGTGATTATATAGATTTAAGTATTGCTGGTCAGTTTAGCGAAATACTTTTTAATCACAACTTTGTTTAGTGATTTAAGTTGGAAGTTAGACTTCCTTAATTTTCAAAACACTAGCGTCTTTTTCAACGGTTTTGAAATACTTTCAAGAATCGGTTCCATACTTTCTTCCTTAGAGTGTGTCGAGAGGAAACCACATGTAATCGATGTTCTTCGAGATTCATGCTGTCACTTTTGGGGACTTGTCTTTCGCCAAGACGTTTTGCCCTGAGTTTTTCGAGGGATTTGTTCGCTCGAATGCTTAATCTTTCAACCACGCATCATGAGGTTGAGCCTCGCTTCTCAAATTCGGAGGTCAGTGTGCTTAAGATTCTATGGCCTTGGGCTCTTTTATACTCAGGGTATATTTAATAGAATCGGTACATTCTTGTTCTTGCATTGACAATTTAGACAAGAGTCTAGATGAACAACAAATGGTGATTTCAATATCTCAACCTCTACGAGTATTTTTCTATTTTATTCGGCCTTTTTTCTTTATGACCGGGGTGTATCTGATAGATTCAAACACTTTGTTCTTGCTTAGCAATTAGATAGAATCTAAATGAACAACAGTATTGTATTTCATATCTCAACCAACACAGTCTTTGTTTAATTGATTTTACTTTTCTTGAGGTCTTAGATCTTTGGCACTTGACCTCCAATTGAGACGAGACATCGCCTTTGTTGATGACATGGTTCCGAGTTTGGGCATTCATCTTTTTATGAGCTCTCTCTTAAACATCAGTAGTTTAAGCTTTCGTCTAGGCTCGAGGTAGATCCATTTGCGAAGCGCTTTACTCAGATTCCACAAGTTACATTAGTTCGTCAAGAGACATCCATTGGGGATAAACGTATTTTCCCGCATCCCTACTTATTTCTTGCACTCGCTCATCAGTTCGCTTGGCATTAGAAAAAAATCAGGGGTCTATCTTTTTTTTTTTATCTTCCACAAATGCCCTAGTTTCTACACAAGAGGTTTGATTGTTTGGATAGATTTGTGATCCCAATTTCTCGTTGGCTTTAACTCTTTGGGGATGTTTCAATCATTTCATTTTCATAAAATGCCCCTAGTGTCGATACAGGGTTTGATTTTTGAAAATGTTTAGGACCGGGCTCATACAAGCTGCCTACGTATCCCATAGCTAGAGGAATTCAGGTCCAACGTAGTTCCATGCACATGCTTGTGAAAAATGTTTGTGTATGTGTGAATGTTTTGAAAATCTTTTGAGATCATAGTCGAAGAGAAAAATACTTTAGCTTTGGGCGTTATATTTTCTCAAGTGGGACTCTGTGAGGATCTTGTAGTCATTTTTATTTTAATAAAAATGCCCCTAGTATTGACTAAGAGTTTTTGGTTTAGGAGTCAACTTAGAGTGTGATTAACTCCCTTTTTAATGTATATGCAATGAATGTATGCGATGTGTTGTGAAATGAAATGTCTATCAACTTCTTTCGATAATTGATAGTGGTGACCGCACCCTGGATGGGTTGCCTACGTACTCTCGAGAGAGATCAGGTCTCACGTAGTTCACAACTTGTGAAGTTATGAACTTTGATGTATGTAATGAGCAATGAATGTATGTTATGTGAAATGAAATGTCTATCAACTTCTTTCGATAATTGATAGTGGTGACCGCACCCTAGATGGGTTGCCTACGTACTCTCGAGAGAGATCAGGTCTAACGTAGTTCACAACTTGTGAAGTTATGAACTTTGATGTATGTAATGAGCAATGAATGTATGTTATGTGAAATGAAATGTCTATCAACTTCTTTCGATAATTGATAGTGGTGACCGCACCCTGGATGGGTTGCCTACGTACTCTCGAGAGAGATCAGGTCTAACGTAGTTCACAACTTGTGAAGTTATGAACTTTGATGTATGTAATGAGCAATGAATGTATGTTATGTGAAATGAAATGTCTATCAACTTCTTTCGATAATTGATAGTGGTGACCGCACCCTGGATGGGTTGCCTACGTACTCTCGAGAGAGATCAGGTCTAACGTAGTTCACAACTTGTGAAGTTATGAACTTTGATGTATGTAATGAGAAATGAATGCATGTTATGTGAAACGAAATGTCTATCAACTTCTTTAGATAATTGATAGTGGTGACCGCACCCTGGATGGGTTGCCTACGTACTCTCGAGAGAGATCAGGTCTAACGTAGTTCACAACTTGTGAAGTTATGAACTTTGATGTATGTAATGAGAAATGAATGCATGTTATGTGAAACGAAATGTCTATCAACTTCTTTAGATAATTGATAGTGGTGACCGCACCCTGGATGGGTTGCCTACGTACTCTCGAGAGAGATCAGGTCTAACGTAGTTCACAACTTATGAAGTTATGAACTTTGATGTATGGGATTCAACACGCATGCTTTAGATGAAGTATCTTTTGAGCATGTCGACATTGAAGGGTGATGAGAGTTCTTCTCCATCCAAGGTGGTCAATCTCGTGGCGCCACCTGAAAAGACCTTCTTGACGAGGTAGGGTCCTTCCCAAGGTGTTTGGAATTTCCCTCTAGGGTCTAGTATCCGTAAGTTCTTCTTTAGAACTAAATCGCCTTCTTGAATGTTCCTAGGTTTCACCTTCTTGTTGAAAGCTCTGGTCATTCTTCTTTGGTATGCTTGCGTGTGACATAATGCGTCTAACCTCTTGTCTTCCATAAGGGCTAGCTGATTGTACCGTGACTTACACCAATCTTCCTCCACTACTTGTGTCTCGAGTAAAAATCTTAAAGTAGGAACTTCGATTTCGATAGGTTGCACTACATCCATTCCGTAGACAAATGCAAATGGCGTTTCTCCCGTTGACGTTCGAATGGTTGTTCTATATCCCCATAAGGCGTATGGAAGCTTCTCGTGCCAGTCCTTGTATGTCTGAGTCATCTTCTTGATGATAGTGATGATGTTCTTGTTCGCTGTCTCTACTGCGCCGTTCGTTTGAGGACGATAAGGTGAGGATTTGTGGTGTTCAATCATGTATTCATCTAGTACTTTGAGTACTTCTCCCCGGAAGTGTCCACCATTGTCTGAGATCAAAGCATGAGGAACTCCATAACGTGCAATGATGTTGTTTCGTATGAACTTGGAAACATGTGATGACTTGAGAACCTTATATGATTGAGCTTCGACCCACTTGGTGAAATAATCGATAGCCACTAGGATGAATTCGTGTCCGTTTGAAGCATGAGGATAAATTTTCCCGATGATATCTATTCCCCATGTCGAGAATGGCCATGGTGAAGTCATGTTGTAAAGTAAAGATGTTGGGGTGTGCTTCAAGTTCGCGTAAACTTGACATTGATGACACTTCTTAACATATTCTACACATTCTTGTTCCATGTTCTGCCAGTAATAGCCAAAGAGAAGGATCTTCTTAGCGAGTGCTGATCCGTTCATGTGTGGGCCACATGTTCCTGCATGTACTTCCTCCATGATCTGTGATGCTTGAGGTTGGTCGATGCATAACATGTTCTGACCGTCAAAGGAGCGTCGGTATAGCTTTCCTGCGAGTAGCACATAGTTGGTTGCGTATTGGCGTAGAGCTCTCCTCTCTTTCTTTTGGAAGTGTGAAGGATACTCTCCATGCTCAACGTACTTCTGTAGAGGTTCGAACCAAGGTTTGGGCGCCACTTCGGTGTTGGCAATCGTCCTCTTCTCGAAGTCTCGTTTCTGTTTCTGACGAATCTTCAAAGGCTTGATTTTGATTCCTTCCGGGATTTGTGTCATGGCTGCTAACGTGGCCAAAACGTCTGTGAATCGATTTTGACTTCTCGGAGCATGTGTGAATGTTACATGTTCAAACTTTTCTATTAGAGTCGATAAGTGTTGATGGTAGGGTTTGAGGTTGTCTCCTTTGACTTGCCATTCACCATTAGCTTGTGAAATGACTAAGTTTGAGTCTCCTACTACTTCTAGACGTCTCGCTCCTTTTTCATGAGCAATCTTCAAGCCAGAGATGCACGCTTCATACTCTGCCTCATTGTTAGTCACTTGATATTCGAGCTTGACTAAGATTGGGTTGTATGTTCCCATAGGATCGATGAGTAGTATCCCGATGCCATAACCTTGTTTTCCTGAAGCTCCATCGAATAATAGCTTCCATGTTGTAGGGTTAATAGTCATCACTTCGTCGTCTGGGAAGGCTAACTCCTCTTCGTCTTCAACTTCGATTGGTTGGTCTGCGAGAAAATTTGCTACAACGCTCCCCTTGATAGATTTCTGAATTGTGTATACGATGTCGTACTCTGATATCATCATCATCCACTTAGCTAACCTCGGAGACAAAAGCGTTTTCTGGAATAAATGACGAATTGGATCGAGTCTTGATACTAACTTGACTGTGTGAGCTTGCATGTAATGCCTTAGCCTCTTAGTGACCCAAGCTAGATCCCAACACACATTTTCTACTGGCGAGTAATTAAGTTCGTAGCCCGTCATGCGCTTGCTTATGTAGTAGACTGCGACTTCCATCTTTTCCTCGTTTTCCTGGGCTAGTAGACTACCCATTGCGTTTTCTGTGACTGTTAAGTATAGGATCAGCGGTATGCCTGGTCTTGGCGGCATCAGAATGGGAGGATTCTTGAGGTATCCCTTTATCTTCTCGAATGCGTTCTGACAAGCATCATCCCAAACGAATCTTTCATTTTTCCTTAAAAGTTTAAACAAAGGATCACATGTCATAGTCAACTTGTTTATGAATCGACTTATATACTGGATCTTTCCTAGAAAGCCTCGCACTTCTTTCTCGCTTCGTGGAGGTGGCATTGCCGTGATCGCTTCTATCTTGCTCGGATCAACCTCAATTCCTCTTTGTGTGATTAAGAAGCCTAACATCTTTCCTGCTATCACTCCAAATGTACACTTCTTTGGGTTGAGCCTAAGTTGGAACTTCCTGATGCGTTGTAAGAATTTGTCAAGATTTTCGATGTGCCCTTCTCGATCTTTTGATTTGACAATAATATCGTCGACATAGACTTCTACCTCCTTGTGGATCATATCGTGAAGAATCATCGTGGCAGCTCGTTGATACGTTGCTCCTGCGTTCTTCAGCCCGAAATGTAACCTGAGAATCCGTCCATGAATGATAGAAGTTGATGTCCTGCTGCATGATCCACTAGCACGTCGATGTGTGGTAGTGGAAAGCTGTCTTTAAGGCTTACTTTGTTGAGATCCCGATAGTCTACACACACTCGGATCTTTCCATCTTTCTTTGTGACTGGGACTACATTGGCGATCCATTCTGGGTAATCTACCACTTCAAGGAATCCTGCGTCGAGCTGTTTCTGAACTTCCTCTTTGATCTTGTCCACGATGTATGCCTTCATTCTTTGGAGCTTTGGGATGATCTTAGCGTCGATCAGATCTTGAAACTTCTATTTGAGAGGGAAACAACAATTAGTGGAATGCCCTCTAGTCTAGTGATATCCGCACCACTCATTTGCGAACTTGCCCATTACTTCTCTACCAGGTTCCGGTGTTAACGTTTGAATAAACTTCTTCTGCAACAAGTTCCTTAAGGCCTTCGACAATGACATCCCCAAGTCGTCAAATTTTCTACGAGGTGGAGCAATAGTGGCACTCCTTGCTAGTGATGATTGTTGACTTTGTTTAGGAGAAATGGGTTCTCTTGATGAGCATTTTGTCCTCGAGTTTGACGTGCTTGCATGGCTCTTGTTTTGAATAGATCTTTCTGCAGCTTTCCAACCGTCCATGAATGCCTTGCTTACCTTTTCTCTTTCTTCTCGCAAGCTTTTCGGATTAAGGGGTTCGATTGTCGCATAAGTTTCGACTTATGTTGTGAAGTCTTCAAGCTATTGCCCCAATTGTATCAGTGTATCACGAAGATCGTCTAGCTTTAGATGAACTGACTCATTGAACCTTCTTGGTGGGTTAGTCATTGTAAATTATGGTGAATATGAGTATGTTGTGTTCAAGAGAACAAAGTCAGTTCGAACCCCTTTATCAAGTAAAACAAGCAATGCGTTGCTCGTATGCACATAATCCCTAACACGCGATAGACGCTCAATTTACCCATTCACATTGTAAAACATGTAGAAAAGGATGAGTAAAATAAGAATGAGTTATTTTATTAAAATCCTAAGTGTCATGGATAAAATCACAAACTCAAGTCATAAAATAAAATAAGAATAGAAAGCAAGCACCCCTCATCCTTTCGTTACAATGTCGCTCATGTATCTTCATAAGGAGATTTACATTTCAAGCATAAAGAAATCTAGTCTAAGTCTTCTAACTTCAAGTCTTTTCATCTTTCTTGATCGTCTTTGCGCCTCATGTGTCTCTCTTGATCGTCTTTGTGTTTCACGCGTCTTTCTTGATTAGATCTTGCGCTTAGAATCTGAGTAGTAAAGACACAAAGAAAGAAAACTAGTTACATTAGATTCTTCTTTTAGCTTTTCTAGGTTTCCTCGATTTTACTCCTTTAAAACTATTAAGTTTAGCCTCAAAATTTCGAAATTGTTCACATGTTTCATGACATTTTAAAACTTTGAATGGATAAACTGAGCGCCTAGAAATATCTATATGCATACATGTATTTATCATATATAGTAGTCAAGTAAAGGGGCTTCGTGACGTGGCTTTGTTGCTCGACAGGACGAGACGAGGCAACGGCTTGGTAGAATTGGCTTTTTGGATTTTTGTTCTAAAGTTGGAAATGGCTTAAGAGAGAGTTGTTCCACCGACAAGGATACTATCCCAAAAGGGATCTCTCGATGTAAGGGGAGCTCTCAATTGGACATCCCCCTCACCTCTATTTCAAAATCCCTCATTTTCAATAGTAGGGGATATTTGAAAAGAAGAGAGGGTTAATCCGGGTTTTTCCTATTGTTTTTCTCAACTCTCAAATCACACAAAAGCCTTCAAGGCAAGGGTTGAGGGTGTCATTCACATTGACTACCCTTAGCACATAAAATATAGATGTGTGAGCTTCATCCAACGATGTATACCCACACACCTCCACGTTGGAGCTCCAAGTCTCATGCAAATAATCAATTAATGTGAACATGGAGTATGAATTAAAGCGTAAGAAAGTTTAAATACTTGGCCAAAATTACTTTCAAGTCAAACGTCGAATGTCCCCAGCAGAGTCGCCAGAAAACTGTGATCGATTTTTTAAAAAAAAGAATTTTGATCAACTAGTTTGAAAATTCTGGGCACTCTTTAAAAAATTTATTTTTTTGAAAACGTGAGGGGAATTAATTTTAATGTTGAAAAAATTTAAGTTTTAAAAACGAGGCTTTATAGACAACTCCATATCTTACCTTCCCGTCGAATCTGGGAGAGATTGGGAGTTTTTTAATGGGAAGTATGTCATAGGCCTTTTTTAACTTTTTTCAGTATTAATTAACCTCACGACTAGAGAGTCGCCACCTAATTTCAAAAATTAGGAATTTAAGAGATGCGAGTTCGGCGTTTGGTTACGTGTGGGAAAGGGTTTCTTAGACGCTATGTCCCACAACGCCCCTAAGGTCTCTACTAATTAATTTTGGCCTTTCTTTAAACATTCTTACGCTTTACATTTTAGGATTTTCCATTTTAAGCATTTAATGAGTTTGCATGAGATAAACAAATAAGCAAAGATAAGAGAAAACGAGAGCAAATAACTCACACATAAAGTTATCCTAAAAATCAAAACTAGGCAAGTTATTAATCAAAAATTAATTGGCCTAAGTCTAGATTAATTTTTAAGAAACTTTAGTGAATTATTTAAAGGTCTAAAATTTTACTATTTTGGGGTTTTTTTATTTAAATAAAAATAATAATGAAAATAATAAAAATAATAATAAAATAATAAAATAATAATAAATAAAATAAAATAAAATAAAAAAAGTCCCTATGTCTAAAGAAAATTCTAAGTCTAAGTTTGGGCTAAGTTCAATTTTAGTTAGGATTTAATTTTAATTTTTTTTCTAACCTAGGATCAAACAAGCCACAAACTCTTAACTAATAAAAGAAATGTCAACAAAAAATAAACCTAAATCTAAAATGCAGAAATAAATAAAATAAACAAATAAACAAATAAAAAAAATAAAAAAGTTGAAGACTGCAGCAAGCGTCGCCTGGGAAGCGTCAGAAGTCTGATTCAGCAGCAGCTGGAGCAGAGCAAGCGTCGTCTGGAAAGCGCCGAGACCCTGGGAGAAGTGCTGGAAGGCTGAAGAACATGCGTCTCCTTGTAGAATAACTTGCTGTTTTTTTTGGTTTTTCCACCTAATCCTAGCTAAAAAGATTATTTGGTGATCCAAATGGATCCCAATGAACATGAAACTTTGCAGAAAAATTATAATAATACAATTAAACATTTATATAAATAAAAAAAAAAACCTTAGATCTAGTTACTTAAAAGAATAAAAAAATCAACTATACAAAATAAGACAAATTTTACATTTTTTTTTTATTTTGGTAGTGTTTTTGAAAACTTTTTCTGCTTTTTTATTTATTTATTTACATGTTATTTCTATTCTACTTATTTACATGATTAAGGTACATAAATAAAACCTACACGCCTATCAAAACAATAAATTTAAAGGAAATCATGCATAATATAAAGTACAAAAAAAATAAAAATCAAATGAAAGTGAAATTCAAATTCAAATTTAAATAAACAAAAGAAAGGAAAAAGAGCTTACAAAGGGTTACTCTTTATATCCTTGCAAAAAAATGAAAACCCTAATCAAGAGACTTGTGACTCAACAAATCTAGTTGGTGCTCTTGCTTAGGTTTTTTAGAAAAGTAGGGTCTAATTCGGCAGCCTAATGTGTAAAGAGAGAGAAGAAGGTGAAGATTGTTCTTCGTTGCTAGGGTGTTAAGAGGGGTATTTATAGGCCAAGCTATGAAACCCTAGGGCCCAAAGGCCCATTTAACAAACTTGACCGTTGGAAAGAAAACTATTTTAAACATTTACAAATGTTTAAAATAATGGAGCAATCTCCACTTGACATTCCACTTGACATGTCACTAAATCAAGTTTTCAATCCAATGAGATTTAATCTTTATTTAATAAATGATGTAATACTTGGTCGTTTTAATTTTTAATTAAAAATGACCAAGTCTTCATGCTTCTCCTGAATTATTCTTCCTTTGACAACTTCTTCCTTTATTTTAGCAATCTCTTTTTTCCTTCTTTGACCTAGGATGCTTCTCATTATTTGTAGACACCGTTATCTTTTTATTTTTGCACGTTATCCCTTTACACACCCTTCATCCTACAAAAAAAAAAGATTTTGTTAAAAACAAAAATAAACAATTTTATTTTTAATTATTCCTATTTATAAGGAACAATTCTAATAAATAAAATGCAAACTAACTTATTCAAGAAAACAAATTTCAAAGTTTAATCTAACTAATCTAACAAACAAAATATAACTAACGAAATTTTATAAAAACGCTAATATATATTTTGTAAAATATATATTTTTTTTTTTTAATTTTTTTTTATAAATACCCAAGGTAATTAATTAAATAAAACCTTGAATATTCTAAGTATAATAACTTCTCTAAGTGTTGTAACATAGACAAATTACTACCTTAACTTTATTAAGAATCCAAAATCAATTATTTTCAAAAACTCAATTGTTCTAAAAATAATCGTCTTTAATATAAATCGTGCAATGAGTCCGTGAATGAATTCGAGAAAAATTTTATAGACTCAGATTTATGAAAAGTATAAACTATAAAATTAGGTGTGAAAAATGAGTGTCTACACGGTTCTTGGCTGAGATTGTCGGTCGGGAGGTATTAACCACAAGTCATGGGTTAACCTTGGGCTAAATCATCGGTCAAAGGTTTGCGAATCATCGGTCGGGGTCGAGATTCCTCGGTCCTAGGTTTGACCTCTGGGTCTTGGGTGGAAGCTATCGGTCCTTGATTTGGAAGTTCTTAGTCCTAGGTCTGACCTCTCGGTCGGATGTAAAAATCCTCAGTCGAACTTCTCGGTCTTAGCTGAAGAACATCGGTCAGACTTGTCGGTCCTAGGTTAAGTTTTTCAATCGGACCTCTCGGTCCTCAGTCCTCAAGAACATCAAAATTTCAGGTTTTTCAATTTTTATGGAGGCTTGAATTCTTCGATCTAAGGACCTGAGTACCTTCACAAAGCTCCCATGAACATTTAGAACATCATCCCAAGGTATCAATCGACATGTATGATGATCAATTTGTTTAAAATAGTTTGTAGCAAAAAATTGGGTTTTGATTTTAAAGATGTTTTAAGGTGAAATGAGCTACCAATAGCTTCCTTAAACCTTATATACTTGATTGATACCAAAACAAGAACACTAGTTGTTCGTTTGAACCAAATCAATAACTCAAAATTTTCAACTATTTTGAAAATTTTGATTTTAATTAAACATGATTGGGATGGATAAACATGATCCAAATAGTTGCCCAACATTATTACAATCGTGTTAGGAAACTTTTGGGGCTGTGATTCAAGAGAATTAGTCCAAGAATAGCAAACCCGTTTTTAAAATTTTTTAATTCAAAATTAAGTTTTTTTTATTAAGACCAATTGATCGGTTATAGTTTTTATAAAAAGCTCATAAATGATCATAAGATCAATTTCCAATCATCAAACTCAAGAACCAGACAACATACAAGCTTAAAAAACTAAAATATAAAAATTTTAATTTCAATCTGGAAGTTTGAATTAAAGGATGAATGAAAACTTAGCATTGATTGGAGAACACTCCTTAGATCTTAGGAAAACTTTTGGAGTGCCTGGAACCAAGTTTTAGAGCCTTATACAGAAAATTCGAAAAATCCAAAGCTTATATAGCTTAAATGGCGGATTTTTGATTTCTTTTGATTCGGGGCTTGAGATGTTATCTCTTGCATTCGGAAGTGTTGAGGGATGCTATTTATAACCTTCCTAAGTCAGTGGAGGCTTCAAGTGGATCAAATCAGCCAAAAACAGTAATGGAAGATCTCTGCATAAAGCGAATCCTAACGGGAGACTTTTGGAGAATCAAAAGATGAGACGGCATCCTTATCTTTCCGGCGTCACGATGAAGACGATGGTGGCGGTCGAAACGACGCCATTTTAGGCGCGTTTTTGCATTTGCGGAGTGTTCCGTCAGTGGTCCGTCAAGACGCAAACGTTCTATTGCGTTTTGACGGACAGAGCTAATGTTCGCGTTAGTTGATTTGGTACAATGCGGGCGCAAGTTTCCTTGGCTACAACGGGCTACGTAGGCGTGTCTGGGGCGTTGGATGAAAAGCCATCACTCATTCGTTTGACGTGGTTTGGGCTGTGGCCATTTTACAGAATATCGGTTACACCCGATTACGAATTTAATTTTTTAGTGAAAACCTTAAGGAATTGTTTAAAAATAATTTTCCTTTCACATTTTGGCTTTACTTTTGATCTTTTTAAATATACAAAATATTAAAATAAATATGACAAATATTTTCTCAAGTATATTTATTGGGTATATTTTAGGGTTATATAAATAATTTTAGGTGATGCAATGAGTACATCATTTCATCCTAATTTTTTATTTTAATCCTTTGATTTTTTTTTAAAAATTATTTTTGGATAAAATGAATATACATTTATCCAAAATAATTTTATTTTAACCATTATTCTTAATTAATTTGCATTTAATTATCACAATAGTTAACCTAATTAATTGTTTTAATTAAGTTTTGGTCTTTGAGTTAATTATTTTTATTTTATTTTATTTAAAAATAAATTAAAATAATTATTTTAATTTTATAAATTAATGTATAAATTTTTAATTTTTACACATATGTTATGTTTATTATATAGATATTATAATCCACTTAATAAAACTAATATAATAATATAATACTGATATTATCACTATTTATAATATTATAATAATATCTTACGGATATATTATCTTATATTATAAAATCCTCCTTAAACTCAAGATGGAAAAAACTTAAACAACTTGAGGTTGAAGATAAAACCATTAAATATTGATGTTATGTTCTTCAAGTTGATATATTCGTGAGTTTTGAAATCAATCAGATAACGTGATGATAGTGTGTTGACTGATAAACCAACGAATAATGTAGAATATTATGGACATTAAATAATGAGGGTGAAATAAAAATAAAATAAAATTTGAAGTTACTTGTGAATCTCGAGATTCATCCAGCGATGGAATGACACGAATAACAATGTGCTGCCTAAAAGGAAAACCAGCGAAAAAGGTAAAATATGATATGTATAGAATGATGGGGAGAAATAACACATAAAAGAAAATTCATCACAACGAAATGTTGAAATGATAACAGTGTGTTTCCTAAGAAGAAACTCAACGAAAAATCTCATATGATTAGATTAAGATCAACAAAATTATTAATATTCCCTATGTTAAAAGAACGACCAATAAAAAAAACTTAAAAATTAAAGTATATGATAGTGGAATAAGACATCAATGGAAATATTTTTTTAAAAAAATTATTAAAAAATATAATAATAAATTATTAGATTCCTAGTCATTGACGAAGGTAACGAAAATTTATGATTTGGTGTGCTTAAAAACTAAAACGAGGCTCTAATAATATATATATATATATATATATATATATATATATATATATATATATATTTTGTTTAATTAATTAAATAATATAATAGTTTATTATGGTCTCAAATTCAAATTTAAGCATAGTTACATTTTTTTAATCCATGTTTTTTTTGGCTGCTCCTCTAGCTGGTGTTACGTGAAACAATTTGTGTCTAGATTTTTTTCTTTGGCTATTTAATATAACTTTATTTTTGTAAAGAAATAAATTATAATTCTCATTCAAAACAAATTAACTTAACTTTAACTTAATATTAGTACACCAAAAAAACGTTTAAAGTACACTAGACAATTGCGCATTTCTTAATTGAGAAAACGTAACTGCCAATAATCTGATATATATTTTTTTTATAATTAATCTTTACAAATTAAGAGTCTAAACCTTTTTTTGTTGAAGATTATCTATAGGCATGTAACATGTAAACACAGACTTATATAATCTAAAATTTTAAGTGAAGTTATCCCTTTACTTTTTAATATATATTATATGAAAAAATCATTAAGATAAGGATGCATAACAAACAAATAACGGTAAAGCAAATAAAATAAACAAAACAAATTACAAAAAGTGCACTAGAGAAGATTCGCATTACAAAACTAAGTAGAAATTCATAAGTTACATGAATTAGATATAAAAACTAAGTTATTAACAATATATAAAATAAAAAAATTCAATTAAACTCTTTCAAAATCTAAATAAATATTAAAATCTAACTTATTCTTATAATTTATCTTTCTCAATTATTATAATCCTAAATATAATAATTTATTTTAAAAAAAAGTGAGTTAAAATGAATTATTGTAATGTATATATATATATTAAAAAAAATAAAATTAATAAGTTAGAAAAATTACATATCTAATTTTGTAATATTACCCATTTTTATAGCTCTCATTCTAAATTTAATTTGAAACCAGAAGATTTGAAAATAATCTTCATTTGGTTCTTAATTTCTCCATTTTAATGTATTATATTCATTCTTTTATATTACATAAAAAAAAAATCCTTTTCTTTTTTGGGATGAATATTATATAAATTCTACCTTTTCCTTTTCTGTCTTTGATTGAATATTATATATATTATATTTTCTTACTACATCACACAATTTTTTTAAAGTTGTTTTGATCTTGATTTTTTGGGATTTTATAATAAAAACCTTATTTAATAAAAAAAAATAATTTATTTGAATTTTTGTTTTATTTAATTATTAAAAAAAATATGATTTAATAAAAATTAAATAAAAACATTTTAATTGATAAATTTGAGTGACTTAATAATAAAATAGAAAAATAATTTATAAATTAATAAAAATTCAAAACACCTATACATTGAGGCATTATTAGTGGCACTAGTTATATGATTTGTCATATTGAGCTCGTCTTATTTTCTTAAATAGTTACATTAAACATGAAATTTGTGTCACGAAAATGTGAGTGAGGTTGCTAAATCATTCTTTTTTTCACACAATTATTGTAATTATCTCACTCATAAAATAACACATATACACGAAAGTGAAGTATCACTTTTATCATTTATTGAATTTTTTTCTCTTTGTACAGGTGACGACTTAGTGGATACATGCATTACCTATATGGATTGTATCGAACTAGCCTTTCGACATCATCCATTACACCAAAATTTATGATCTCTATCATTGTATATCAAAAAGAAATTTAATTTTTCTTTGCTAAGAAGAAAAATGAACAAAATGGCATATCACACTTTCAATGAAATTTCCTAACCACGGTTAGTTTTGAATGATAAAGTCCTTAACCATGGTTACTTACCTTAACACGCTTTCAAGCCCTATCAAGACTCATGACAAAAACATGTATATATATATATATATTCATCTCAATGGACGTTTATGTATCAATGGATAATCATCATCATCATCGAACCCTAGAAATCAATGTTAGATCAGCCAAACACCTAAGCAATGTTAATTACATTTCCAAAATGGACGTTTATGCAGTTGTCTTCATCTCCGGCGATTCCAAATCATCGGAAAAGTTCAAGACTACTATAGACAGAGCCGGCGGGACCAATCCATCTTGGAATTTCCCGATTCAATTCTCAATCGACGAATCTGCGGCAAGACAGAACCGATTAACCCTTGTTATCAATCTCCGATGCCATCGCTTCCTCTGCGACAAGAACATCGGAGAAATACGAGTTCCGATCAAGGATTTACTCGCCCCCGCCGCCGCCGGCGTAAACAGACCCCAATTCGTCACTTACCAGGTAAGAAAACCATCGGGAAGTCCCCGCGGCGGCGAGCTTCTTTTCTCGTACAAATGGGCTGACAAACGCATTGCGGCGAAGGTTGAGGAGCCGGTGACGGCGTATCCCATTGCTTGTTCCGGTTCCGGCGTATATTGTCCTGTAATTCCGAAGGCCGACCCGTATTCGGCGGCGGGTAGCTTGTACCCGAAGGTTGAACCGTATATATATCAACTGTTATTTAATGCGACTAATATGACAAACCTACGTATTTGAGTTACCATCTAAATTATTTTCTAATGAACCATCTGTTTTGAGAGAAATCATCGAACTTTAAATGATCATAAACGTCGGAGGTATATAATTCATAATGTTATTATTATGACGTTTTTTAATATTTGTTCTAAAATTTTGATGAAGTCGGAGAGTTAATCATTTTTCTCGAATACCTACAAGTTCGATAACCTATTAAATAAATGATATTTTTTTCTATCATGTTTTTGTAGTTTTTCAGTATTATACCTCACCATTTTAAAAGAAATATATATATATATATATATATATATTTATATAAATAAATAAATAAGGTTATAAATTAATATTTGATTGAGAAGTTTAAAAAAAGTTGTTAAATAAATTTAAATTTTTTTTTCATCAAAGGAACGTCCAATTGTTTATTCATTATTACATCTAAGTAATAAATTCATTATCAATGTTTAAAGCTTATTAGTTTACAAAAACGTGACAATTTTGGTTATAACATTTCTACCATGGAATAATGTTTTTTTAATAAAAATAAAGATTTAGTTCACACAACTCTTAGAAAAGAAGGATGATGAACTAAGAGAGAAGAAGTGCATGTCCTATATGGATTTTTTTTTTTTTTTTTTTTTTTTTTTTTAAATTTGAATTTTCTCCCTCTTCTTTTCCATCACTTTAATTTTTCGATCATTTTATTTCTCTATTTAAAATATCAATTTATCTTTACTAAATTTTCTAAAATTTAAATTATTAAACTCTATTACCTAATGACACGCTCAGTAATTTTTAACAACAGTGAAAACTTAAATGTCCTAAAACTTATTATACCTAAATAAATTTATCCATATTTCATTCAAGGTTATGAGAAATAAACCTTTCATTTTAATAAAAAAAAATATTTAAATAAGTGAATGTTATGATCATTTAATAATGATCATTTAATAAATGGACAGATTCAACTTGAAAGCAATTGGTTCATTTAAAACAGTACAATATACAGTAAACTATTTAAATAATTCACTGAAGATTTAATTTCTAGAAGTATTCAAAACAATTTCCAATCTGGCCCTAGGCTTCTGCAACTTGTTTGAAGATGTGACAAATATATATATATATATATATATATATATATATATATATATATATATATATAAAAGCTAGCCCGAGTTTTGGGTGTCCCTACCCGTAAGAAATAGAAAAAGTTGATTTTTTTTAATTTTCTTAGATTTAGTTTAAAATATTGATTAAAAAAATAATTTTAATGAGATTTAATTTATAATTAAATAAAAAATTTAAATTTATATCTAAAACTATTAAATTACAACAATTTAGGTTTAAAAATATAAATTTATCTGAATATCTAATATATTTTATTAGATGAGTTATGAATAAAGAATGAACATCTTTATGCTTACCTCATGCTAGGGTAAGCCACATATATATATAAAGTTATATACAGCGTGCTTAAACCAAATAAAAAAATTGTATTAATTGTGACTAATGCTATTTTATAGTTAATTAGATAGACAATTAATATAAAATTATTATTATTATTATTAATATATATATATATTTTTTGTTCTGAAATAAAATATTCATTCTCTAGGTAAAAAGAAGAGGTATAACCGTAGGTAACGTATATAGGATACTAGTTATATAAATATAAGTTGTAAGAGACATAAATTATAAATAAAATTTTGTGATGTATAAATTATATAGGTTATTAGTGTTTGGTAAAAAATATAAAATATGTATAAATTATATAAGTTTAATTATTTTGTGTTTAATTGGTGGTATAAGAAAGTTGTACAAAATTTAAAAGACTATTTTACCTTATATTTATATAAATTATTTTTTTATTTTTATTTTAAAATTTATCTTATAGATAGTTTATATTATTAAATTATATTAAAATTAATACAAAATTAATATATAATTATCCTATAAATGTATTTTTAATAATAGTTTGAATTAATTTATATATAATTTCTTATAATTTAACTTATATAATTATATAAATAAAATTTATTTATATATGAATTAATATTTAATAATTATTTTTTAAATTTATGTATTATTATAAATATTTGTATATATAAAAAATAATAATTCTTTTTATAAAATAAATATTAAAAATAATTATTTTATAAAATAATATTTGAAATTAGAATGGTATAATTATAAATTAGATTCAAAAATAAATTTATATAATTAATTATACATACCATTTATTAATAATTTTATAAATTAATTTTATATATGACTAATTATAAATACAATTTTATTTTATAAATTAATTTTATATATGATTATTATTTTTTAATTAAAATTATTAGTTTTTTAAAATAATTAATATATTTAACTATATATAAAATTCACATTTAAATTTTTTACACTTAAAAATTATAAGTTTTTATTTACAGAAATAAATAAAATATATAAAATTAAATAATTAAATAAAAATAAGTAATAATAGAAAATAAACATAGTTAAATATAAATAAATATTTAGTTATAATTTTATATTATAATTATTATATTTTAAATATAATCAAGAAATTAAAATTTTATAATTAAAACTAAAAAATAAAAGAGGAATATTAAAGTTTATATATACTTGCAACTAGTAAAACTAGTTACTATATTATATCCTTTTTGACGGTATAAATTATACCTAATTAATCATATAAATATAAATAATAATCAATCAAACAACATATAATTATCCTATATCTATATTCTTATACTCATACCAAACATAGCCTTAGGTACAGTCAATAAAGATTTTTTTTTTCTTTACTTGTTTATCCAATCTATTTTCTGTATACAACTTGTGGACTAAGGCTTTGTTCTTTTTGAGTTATTTGAAAAACTCAAACACAATTAATTTTCTAATCAATCATATTACTTATTTCATTAACCAAAATACTAAAATACTCTCTATTTTAAATTATTATTTTTTATTTTATTTATATATATCAATACCTTTTAAATTATTTTACCAAAAATAATCATTACTTTCTCAAAATTATCACCAATCATTATTATTTTCTCCCTCTAAATTTTTTAAAAAACTCCAATCCAAACAAGCCCTAAGTTTTTTTTTCTTCAAAATCAAAACAAAAAATAAATTATTCCAATTAATCAGGGCTGAAGTTGCTATATATATTAATAATAAGGGCTGAAATTAATATATATATTAATAATAATTTTGTATTAATTTTTTAAGTAATTAATTAACTAAAGAATAATTTTTAATAGATAAAAACATATTTTAGATTGAAGTAGATGTAATGACTATTTGGATTATATTTGGATCATGTTAATCTTCTTTATTAAAAATATAAAAAAAATAGTTGGCTAAGAAATCAATAAAATAAATGAATTGTAACTTTCTCTAATTTATTTTATTTTAATATATATATAACAAATTAAAAAAAAAATACTTGTTCTTAATGAAATAATTTTAATAAAAAATTTACTTATTCTTAATGAAATAATTTTAATAATGAGTTTGAAAGAGAAACAAAATTGCTTGTTCTTACATGAAATAATATTTTATTTCATTTTAATAATGAGTTTGAAAGAGTATAACATTTTCTAGTGTTAGATTAAGTATTAATTAGAGTTCTTGACTTTAAATAAATAATATAAGTTATCTCTCAAAATATTATTTTAAAAAAAATAAAATACTATATTTATCTATAAGATCGAGACTATTTTTTAATTTTATCTTTCAATTATCTTTTATTTTACAAACATTTTAGTAAATCACATTGCATGTCTTTACTATAGTTTAAATGAAGGTGCAAATAATTTTACATGAAGGTATAAATGGTTTTAATATGAATGTGTAAATAATTTTACATAAAAATTAGTTGTATATATTTCTGTTTTCAAGCTTTATAAGTCGTATTTAAACATTAAACCAAACATTATAAATGATTTTAACAAGTTTTGTTATCATCTTTTATTGTTTAGCCCTTCAATAAATCGCATTATAGGTGTTATATATGATTTACATGAATGTGCAAATATTTTTACATGAATATATAAATGGTTTTACGTGACAATTATTTTTAAAAAAGAATACTATATTTATATGAGGTTGAGAAAATCTCTTAATTTTATTCTTCACCAAAAAAATTATTGTTTGTGTCCATAATCTTGTAAACCGTGTCTTATTTATCTTAAAAGTTAATTTTTTTCCATTTCATCTAGACACTTAGATTTTTTTTTTTTAAATCTAAATCATCCAAATGTATAGGTGGAGTTCTATGTCTATTCTCATTATAGATATTTGGATTACAATATGAATTGAAATTTAAAATAAATTGAAAAACACTTCTGAACTCTTTATAAATCTTATTGATAATTGAGAACTGAGTTTTAGAGAGCTTTATACAAAACTTTAAAATTTTCAAAAAGCTTGAGAAAATATCTATGGCTAATTCTAATTCTGCATGGGTTTGATTTGAGGCTTGTGAATGATCTCCTCTCCCTAATCTTGGTCGAAAAATTCTATTTATAGCCTCCTTAAGTTGGTTGAAGAAGATAGTGTAGCATATTTCTAGGTTTCGAGAAAGCATTTTTCTTATCAACTAACTGTTACGGGACTACTTTCAGCTTAGTGTTGTAGTTCTTCTTGTCGCAAATGAGTTCTTTATTAAATTCGAGACAAAAGACCATTAACTTTTGTTTATTTTTATCGACTTCATCCATAATTGGTCCTATGATTGTAGACAATTTGAGATCATTCTAGAGTGATCATTAATTAATCAATTTAGTATAATACAAATAAATATAAAATAATTTCTTTATTTAGCCCCCAAACTAAACCAAGAGTCTTATTTATCTCTTTATTCCGACCCAGCCATATTTTACAACAGGTTAGAATTGTTATTAATTTTATTTAATTTATTAGTTTTGTCCAATAAAGTTTTGTTTTATTAGTTTTGGTCTTGGACTAGGAGGCTTCAAGCACGAATTCGAATACATGAGGAGTTTTGTCTCCCTATTTAGATAATATTGGCAATGATAATTACTGGTGTCGTTATTCAATTAGGAAAGGCCTTGAGACGGAGCTCCAACAGAAGTATCATTTTTCAATCGGAAAAATTGAGTTTGGTCTTGGAAACCTTACTTTGGATTATTTAAGTTTACTAAAAGATTTCTTAGGTTCAATTGAACCAAAACACCCAATAACCCATAACTCGGTGTAAGTTTAAGTCTTTTTAAATTTAAAACCGAAGCTTTATTTAAAAATCTTGAATTCGGACAAACATGCCTCGTTTGTTTAGGGATTGATTTGAAAATACTTCGAACATCATTTAAAATGTGTTAGGAGACTTTTTTAATCACAATTCATGAGTTATATACCAAGAATAGAAGCCAATTTTTTAAGAGTTTAAAATCAAATTTGGGTTTTTCTAGGATAAAAAATCAAATAAAAAAATTAAAAAATTATGCAACATTAAATAACACACTTACTCAGATGTATAATTTTCAGAGAATGATAGTTTACAATGACTTAAAATTATTTAAAAAAATATATAAATTGGATAAATCAAATTTTAGTTTCTACAAGCATATAAAAATTCAAAACAAACCCAAATAAAAGGAGGCATTATTAGTGGCACTAGTTATATATTTATCATGTTGAGCATTTGTTGTCTTAAAAAAAAATTGTATTTGAATTTTATGAATTATAATGTCTAATAAATAGTTATATAGTAGAGAAATAAAACATGAATTTGGTGTCAAATTATTTTCTAGACACCATTCATTGCATCAAAATTCATAAAAAAATAAATAAATAAACAAAATGGCATGTATCACTTTCAATGAAACTTCCTAACCATGGTTAGTTTTGAATGACAAAGTCCTTAACCATGGTTAGTTACCTTAACACGTCTTCCAGACTCATGACAAAAACATGTATATATATATTCATCTCCCTTGTTAAGACAGGCGCTAAGATTTTCTATCAATGGATAATCATCATCATAGAACCCTAGAAATCAATGTTAGATCAGCCAAACACCTCAACGATGTTAATTACATTTCCAAAATGGACGTTTACGCAGTTGTCTTCATCTCCGGCGATTCCAAATCCTCGGAAAAGTTCAAAACTACTATAGATAGAGCCGGCGGGACCAATCCATCTTGGAATTTCCCGATTCAATTCTCAATCGATGAATCTGCAGCCAGACAGAACCGATTAACCCTTGTTATCATTCTCCGATGCGATCGCTCCCTCGGCGACAAGAAGATCGGAGAAATACGAGTTCCGATCAAGGATTTACTCGCCCCCGCCCCTGCCGGCGGCGGCGTAAACAAACCCCAATTCGTCACTTATCAGGTAAGAAAACCATCGGGAAGTCCCCGCGGCGGCGAGCTTCATTTCTCGTACAAATGGGCTGACAAACGCATTGCGGCGACGGTTGAGGAGCCGGTGACGGCGTATCCCGTTGCTTGTTCCGGTTCCGGCGTATATTGTCATGTAATTCCGACGGTTGACCCGTATCCTGCGGCGGGTAGCTTGTACCCGAAGGTTGAACCGTATGTATATATACCGTCACCGGTTTTACAGGGTTATGGACCTTATGGTTATCCGGTTCGACCGGGTTACGGGTACTATTCACCCGTACAGGAACCGGCAAATAATAGATTTGGGTTCTTTTGATCGGCGATATGGGTTATCTGATTTATATATTACTGCATTGTGAACCTTTTTATTGTCTAAACGGCACGAAATTGGCATTCATGTAAAATTTCTTTATTAATAAATTATTACATGAAAATTGTTATTAAATAGAAATATTACATTTAAGGATATATATGATCTTAAGTGTAGATATTAAATATTAATGAGACCGGTAAAATCAGATAATATATATATGCATGAAAAATAATTATTAAATCGTTTTTATATGTGTCAAAAAGGTTAAATCTATAACTTATCTACAGTAAATTATTGAATTATTGGTTACATCTTTGTATAAAGAAACTTAGACTTTAACTAAAATAAAATATCTACAAGTCTAAGCAGAGAAAGTAGTTGCATGTATTCAATTTCTAGAAGTATTCAAAACAATTTCCAAACTGGCCCAATTGATCTACCAACTTGTTTGAAGATGTGACAATATATATATTTTAAAAACAATAATAATTTTATATTAGTTGTATAAGTAATTAATAAAATAAATAAATTGCTTGTTCCTATAAGAAATACTATTTTATTTTATTTTCTAATGTTGGATTTAGTATTAACTAGAGTTGTTACATTGGGTTATTCTAACTTGACTTTAAATAAATTTTATTTAAGTTATGTATCAAAATATAATTTTTTTCTTAATTATTTAGAAAATATACATGATACATTTGTATATACAAAGGAATATAACAAATCAAATATATCTTTATTTTGGGATAAATTTAAGTTCGGGGCACGGTTTTACTTAATCAAAATTTTACTGTCTGATTTTTTATTAGTCAATCCTTATATTATAATTGATTAGATGCATCTGATATTAGATCTTTATGTACAATCCTTTATTGTAATTTATTGTTGTTAGATAATTATTTAGGTATCCAACCACATATTACATATATATATAATAATAATTAATATTCTAAATGTTTTAAACTAATTTTAAAATAATTAGTTAAATAAAATTAAGTAATTAAGAACATGTCAATATAATAATAATTTCAAACATTTTTTTTATTAAACAAAAACGTTAGTATATTTATAATATTATTTGTTAATCATACCATTGATTAATTAATATATTCTACTATTAGATTGAGATTATGTTGTATTCTGAATAAATGATCTAATTTTTTTTATATCATAATTCAATATTTAGCCCTTAGATAAATCCGTTATTTTTATATCAAATTAAGTCTGTATAAGTTATTTTTAGATCAAATTAAGTCTGTATAATAATTGAGTTTTCAATTCTAATTTAGACGTAATTCACGAGGAAACAAATAATTTGGAGTTACAATATTTTCTCTAGATTTTTTTTTTTTTTTTTTTAGAATTTTGTTGAGAAGTTGATAAATATCCTACTCATAAATTGTGTTTTATTTCACTTTCACCATATTTGAGTTGGTAATGTGTTTTTCTTATACGAGAATATATTTAGCTGAATTTGAACGAATTTGTCATATTAGATTTTTTTAATCCGGATAATATTCTCAATATTTGGTGAGTCGTTCTTTTGCTTATACCCTCTAATCGTGTTGGTGAGTATCTCTCGATTTCGTATTCATCTCCTTCTTTACCGAACAAGAGATGATGTTGTCGGATATGAAATTCTTATTTATTTTTTATTTTTTATTTTTTATAATAAAGAGCTTTTAGAATATATCTTTAATGCTGAGTTCAAAATTTAATTCTTTCTCTCTCTCTTGGTAGCATAGCCATAGACGGACGGAGAGATATAAGTGAGTGAGATCTGATGCTTCCCAATCTGATTATTACAATCTAAAACCTAGATTCAATTCCTTCCTTCACAGATTCTTCATCTTCTTCTTCTTCTTCTTCATGGCGAACGCCGCCGATTCCATCCCTCCTCTCGCCGCTGCTTCTGTACGTGATCATCTTGATTTAATTAATTAACCTATCTTCATTATCTACATTAACGTCAATTATACGCTTTTCTGTGTTGTTTGCTTGCTTGCTTAATCACAATTCACAGAAGATGATGATGATGAAGGAATCTTCTAACACGACGCCGATTAATGCAAGGCTCGCGGTAAGAGTCTAGACTGAATGAATTGTTTCAATTCAATTTAGCTTTGTTTTGTTTTCAGTTAGTTAGAATAATCTGTTGTTACAGGACCTCAATGAGTCGAGACAAGATCTTACTTCGAAAATTCAAGTGCTAAAGCAGGTCAGGTCGGTCTGATTCAAGATCTAATTCTTTATCTAACTTATACATTGCTTCGGTTTTGTAGGATCTACAAAGTTTGAGATCCAACTTAGACTCTCAAGTCAAGACCTACCGAGAAGTAAGAAGTTAATCTTACCATCTCTTCTTTCTTGACATACATACATACATGATTTCCTATTCATTCATTTCATGCTTTTTTTCTTTTCTTATTCAGGAACTCTCCAAGATTAAAAATTCAGTCAATGTACAAGTTAACCAACTTCGTTCAGTAAGTATCAATCTAACCTAACCTAACCACCTCTGTTTGTTTATCTATCAACTGCATGTCTTTGATTTCACCATCTCACTAGGAATTTCAACAAATGAGGACCACACTACAAGATCAAGATCAAGATCAGCAGCATGAGGATTTTGCCACCAACTTGAGGAGGACCTTGGGAGAAGGAGGAGGAGGGGTAAGTAAATTCCATCTGACTCATGAAGATGGATGGATGGATGATGTTCTTGCTCTCAATTCATGATCACTAACATTACATTCATTTGCAACAGATTAAGAAAGAGGATGATGATCAAGATATTAGCAATCTTAAGCTTCAAGGTAATGGCACTACCCCTTAAAAGGGAGATTATTACCGATAAGTAGATCAAATTCCCTCTATTCTTTCTATAAAGGATATAATGATTGATTGATTAGAAATAAAGGAATTGTGTATACTTTTCAACATTTTAGCTCATATTATGCTGCTGCTCTTGCTTTATCCCACAAAAGGAGGAAAATTTGAAGGCATTATTATTGCATATTATTCATAACAATATTATATGAGATAAAATACAAAAGAGTCAGTGAGTGAGTGGTAATGCATCACTTACTAGTGATAGAGGCACAAAAGAAAGGATTCTCTTCAGTAAAGATATATATATATATATATATATTCCCATCATGAACATCATGGGGTTGGTTGGTTTGTTTGTTTGGGCAAATATATTTTTAAAATTTAGGATTTGTTATACAAATTATAAATTACTATGACAATAGAAAATATACTTTTGTGGTTGTACATATTATTCATAAGTATAATTATGAAATAATTAAGTTTTTTTTTTAAATGTGTGTGTGTTTGGTAAATAATTGTGTTCCTTCTATTTTAAATTTTATGTTGGATACAATTTATAATTTATTTATTAAAATTAAAGTACTGATGTAAATGAAAGAAAATGAAGTGCTCTTCACAAAAAATGGATGCGGATCCTTGATATTTAACTGACCAAGTGTTCTTTTGATTCAGCTTATCCTATATATTTTATTTGTTAAAATCATTATTTTTTTTAACAAATTCATTTCTAAAAGTGAATAAAGAATAACATGATCCAAAAATTAAAATAATCAAGTCTCATACCCAATGCCGATGTCCACATAAAGAAAGCGGAAGAAGAAATGAGAACTAAGTGTCAAAGCGTGTATCAATGCCAGATTATTATGCAATTATTGGGACAGGTTATTGCACTATTATAAGTATAATAATCAAACAGAACTTTGTCAAACCGAATTGACAACAGTTATATAATTTTTAAACCAAATTGAATAAACTATACAAACTTGAAAGATTCAAACCCCACAGGCAATTAATTCATATTAATGTTATATTCATTTATCTATTAAAATAAATACTTTATTTTGGTTAAATTATAACAAGAATTTTCAGCTAGCAGCATAAGCTTTTGAATATCTATTAAACCAATATTCTAAACTAGAGCAAAGGAATATAGGATTTAAGAAAATTGAAGTTCAGTCATTTAAAATGATATTTCTTATATACACATACATAACTAAGGTCAGAAAGAAGCCGATCAAATTAAGTCAAGTTATACACTATTTTCAATCGAGATATCAACTAAATCTCGATTGAAAATAGTGTTTTCAAATGAAGCATATACATCTTGTTTTTGAAGGGTCAGATCATGTAGGGTCAGATGATTATAAGGATCAATGCCAAACACAGATTTTGTGGTAACCATTTGGTCAACTGATCATCATATCATCTTCCACTGATCATTTAACAACATGTAATTGTATAGACATTAGGAATCGTTTGACCTACTAACTACAATTTAGTACTGTTTCCACCATTTCTTTCAATCACTTAAAATTTCTACACCATTAGTATAAATAAGGCCACCCACTACTATCAAAAGCACATTTCATGATTCTCATGTTTCTACCAGGAATCAAACTAATTTTTACACAAAAAATAAAATCCACAGAACAAAATGTTGAGCAACTTATATTGCTTTCAAAATTGATAACAAGAAAGAGTACTTACTATAAAGACTTCATAACGATTAAGATTGGCAATACAAGCAAAGACACATATAGATATGATATATATACACACACAACATGTAAAAAAAACAAATCTCAGTAATCTGATGATGGAAAGAACTTACAGGCATGTCGATGCCTTTGATGTGCGTTTCTGTTGCCCCAAAACGATCACAATTACTGTTACATCATCGTGATACTTCCTTCTACAACCAGCGGGTATACTCAACAATTCTTCTGCACTGAACCCTGCAAGATTAAAATCGTAGATATTTTAAAATCACAACTCAAATAAGAGCAAACAAACTATTATTATATATACCTGCAGAATTAGCTGCTCTTTCTACAAGCTTCTCCAAAAGGAACTTTGCTGGATCACCTGAAGGGTTTTCTGAAATGTACAAGTCCACAAGTTCCACCACTTCGTCATTGCTGAAGAAGTCAAATAAACCATCACTTCCAAGGATAACGAAATGATCTGAATAAGAGATCCTATGTACACTCAAACAAGGATCGTTGGAGACGTATGGAGGGCTTATAAGGTTGCGAATACGGAGAATTCCAATCAAAGCATCATTCAATATTTTCTGCATATAAAAATAACTTCATTGCATTGTTCTTGGTTTAAATAAAATAATTTAACTGTTTACCTTCTTCAAATAACCTACACCGAATGCCCTGGTGACTTTCAATCTCCCTTTCACTTTTCCACCTATTACTGTCGCGGGATCATCAGGATGCTCTCGTAGAAGACGGTTCCTCTCAATTTCATTATCCAATGTATGACTTTCAGTTAGCTGTATAGCTCTCAAGTTCTTTGTCACTTTCCCTTTCCCACCAATTCCTTCAGCATAAGTTGCCAACACAGCACGACTATCACCCAAATTGAGGGTGTACAAATTCTTACCATGGAGAAGCACAACGAGTACACACGATCCAATTGATACCAGGTCAGGCCGGTCTTCCATTTCTTGCTCAACCATATGCAAGAAATCTTTTTCAGCCTGGCCAAGAGCACGTTGGAGACTGTCAAGTACAATGTGTGTAAGGGTAAGTGACCCGTTCTTACAGTTATTTGCAGCTGTGTTTTCCATATCCATACAATTGGAAGCTTCAACAGCATCAAGCTTCTGTTCCGAGCCTAATATGTTTAGGTTGAACCCTATGGTGTCGTAAAACGTACCAGCAAGATAATCAGCTGCATCTCTTCCATTGAAACCATCATAGATTCCACAAAAAAGCCATCCATTCTCTTCAGAACAAACTGCTTGAACCCTGTCTTCACCAGCAGCACCACCTGCAACTTCAACCTCTACAGCATTTAGAAAACCCTCACTTCTAGAAGGAGCACTCATGGATGTTAAGTAGGAATCACAATCAGCCGGGTCACTTGGACTGCAACTTAGGTACGACGCGTTGCTGTGAAGAGAAGATGACAACTGATCCAACTTAGAAAGTGTAGGGGAAGATGGAATTCTTCTAAATGACATTGGAGAATCCAAAGATGGAAGAATTTCAGCTCCAATGAATCCATGGCAAATATTTGTATTAGCCAGAGTAGCATTTGCACTCAAGGCAGCGCCAGAGAGACAGGAGAAAGAACTGCTTGTTCTTCGAAGTGTAGTTCCCTTATCTCCATTAGGAATGTCACGCGAATCACTTAACTTTCTATTGTTGCATTGATAACCAAAGCTAACTTTAATTTCTTCACTAGAATGGTTTATTGTTTCATCAAACATCACTATAGCTGTAGAACACAAATACTTCAATTAAATGTTGCAAATAAAAAAAACTGAATACTGCATGAGAGAGTAATGATCCACAATCTGTAACAAGATAGAATATAAAGCAAAATCTAGCAATGAAACATGGTTTAATTCAATCATTTCTTTGAATCTGCTTCGAATCCTAGTCGAAATCTGCTAAAGAAGTTCACAAGAGCTGCAACAATAGAATCTGACACTGAATTGATCCAAAACCACATAGAAGTCGAATTTTAACAGTAAACATGCATACATTTTCAGATCAGTAACGTCTTCAATTGAGAAAAGAAGCTGATACACATTCGATGTTTGAATTCAAGTTGATTTAGCATGGATGGAGAAGGATGAGTAAGTAAAAGTTTGTATGGATCTCGAAAATCGAGAAATCGAGATTTGTAGAATCTAGAGAAAAACGTACATACCTTAGGGATGAGTAATTGTGTTCTGTATGCAAACAACAACGATTATGAGATGATAGAGAGAGAGTGGTAGCGTTGGAATCTACTTGTTGAAGAAGATGAAGAGCTCCTGGAGAAGAAAGAACTGACTGCGAAGAGAGAGAGAGAGAGAGAGAGAGGAGAGAGATTGGATGGTGGAGAGAGATCTTTGGAATATTTTACGAAAAATTAAAATCGTTAAAGTTGGGAACATTATTTAAACAGTTTTTATGGCCGCCACTACCTTTTTCTTATTTTTAAATATATTTATGTTATTTACAGGTGTTATTAATTAGATTTAATATAAACTCAGGTGTATATGTTAATTTATTTGATTTAATATAGAAACAATATATATATATATAATAGAATAAGACATTTCTATTAAAATTAAAGTGATTATGTGGAATTTTTTATTTTTTTTATTTGAGATAATTAATATTTATTTTGAATATTACTTCAATCGTCATATTATTTTTTTTATCTTTAAAATATAATTTTATATATTAAAAAAATTAATATAATTAGTTAAAAAAAAAAATTATTTAACTTTTCTTACTATATTACTTTGTAATTTTTTATTTATTAAAGTTTTTTAATCATATTTTTTATTTAGACATTTTATTTAATAATAATATAATTACTTTTTGTTGAACAATAATATTATAAATAAATTTATTTTATATTATACTAAGTTATTTTAAACAATAATTAATTATTTTTTTTATTAAATAACATATATCTTATGATAAAATTTAATTTGTAAAATAGACATTTTAAAACTATTAATTATTCATATAAATAAATTCATAAATAATAATGTTCTTACTATCTTAAAAATGAAGAAGCTCCACCCAAAAAAAAATATATTTAAGTCAAAAAAATTTACATCAAGGAGTCATAGGATATTGAGTAATTTGAATGAAATATCAACTCTTTTGACAAGGAAAAACAAGTTTTTCCTGGTAAATGGCTACTTTACCCTCTCCTCCATTTAATTAAAATTTAAAGTAACTAGCAAATGATGCCATAATGGAGGGTTAAAATAGACATTTAAAACAACCAACAAATACAACCAAAAACTTGCTTTTTTGCATAATTTTATCTAATAGAATAGAGAGTAAGCCCAAAATGTGAGTGGAATAGGGTTTAAAGTTTGAATCAACTACATTAACTTATGTTACACATTTCAAAACCTGTTTCCAAAACAGGTTAATATTGTGAAAGATGATTAATTTCATCAAGAATAAGATTGATTGTTCTAACACCATAATAGGTCAATCTAAGGTGTAATATTGTAGAACACTTTAGTCAACCCCTTCTTGATCCGAATCTGAGAAACCTGAGGATGTAGTTCATTAATGTAGGCATTGATAATGAAAGAAGAATGAAAGAAAGAAAAACAAGTGTATAATAATATGACCTTAAGGAACATGATCTCCGATATGTCAGAAACATGAGTGCCACCGCAAGGGCAGCCAGGATAGTCACCAATTCTTACAATCCGGGGAGTACTTTCCTGCACAAATCAACAACTTCAGCCATTATTACCTTAAGAGATGATGAATCTGATTGGGGTTTCTTTCACCTTAGGGATGTAATTAGGAAGACATCCACCACACAGAGCAGCAGCTTCTTCATAAGGTAAAATCGAGACAATGACCTAAAATAGGAAGGAATGGTTTCAGCAAGTATGATTTTAGGGCAAGAGGATCAGGAGGAATCTGAATAGAATAGTATATGACATACTCTTCTTCCTTCAGAAATCAATTTATTAGCTTCTAGTTCTAAATCCTTTTGTTTAAGTTGAATTTCATTTTGCGGAATGCTGCCTTTGTACTCCACAAATGGCCTGCCAATTAGTAGTAGTAGTAGTAAATTTGCTGATACGAAAAATCGTCATAGAATAGAATGAAAGAAAACATACCCATCAGGATAATGGTGGCCTTTGCCAGGTTCTAAATGACCTAAACCTATGTTCTCCATGCAAACATCAATCAAATGACCGGCCAAATGAAGCCTAATAATACAAAAGGCTTAAATTAAAGCATGTCAGATAGGTTTTGATCTAACAAACATCACTAAGAACTGCTTTCAGGGTATTGTAATTGGATGAAAATCTTTCCAATCCATATATGCAAAACCCTAAACTGCAACCTCTCAAACTAATTAAACTACCTGGAATTCAGCTTTCTTCGAGATTCATCAACAGTTAGCAAAACATCAATCGTATTTTCCAACTTTGGTGGAAAGGATTCAAGATTCTCGAAAGTTCCATAATGAAAAACCTGTTTAATGTAGGTAGATCCGTAGAAAAGTCAAGGTAAATCTCCAAACGGAAGAGATTCAGTGGTTAAAATGAAGTGATTCAGTAGCTAATTACTCTTCCATCCTTGGATCGGACGTCGTTGACGATGAATTTGGGGATAGAACTGGCCGTCGGGAACTCGATGAATCCGGTGTCGAATGGCTGACCGCCGCCTTGTGGATGGAATATAGTTGATTCTAGTGTTAAGACAAATCTTCCTTCATCGTCCTTGAGAAAAAATGGAATGGATATCTATAATCAGTTTCCACAATCGTAGAAAGTATGCAATAAATTTGGGGGATAGACCTGAAAATGGGAAAGGAGAGATGAAGTAGATTGCAGTTTTGACATGTCTTGGTAGTAATCGAGCTTGGTATGCGCAGAAGATTCATTAGCCATCGCTGTAGAGATTCTGAAGACGATCTCTAATCTCTGATTAGCGATTATCAGAGATTATTGTCTTTGTAGTAATTTCAAACAAGCTTGATTATTCTTTTACACAGTATAGTTTCAAACAAGCTTTACAAAAATAGTGATAATAGTCATATATGGTCCTTGTTTCAGATCAATTTATTTAAAAAAAATAATAATAAAATAGAAATTGTTTGATCTTATTTATATATATATATATATATAATACTTAATTTGAATGTATATATATATATAAAGATAAAATGGTTAAAAATAAAATAAAAAATGATTGTGGTTAATTTGAATATATATGTAAGGATAAAATGGTTAAAAATAAAATTAAAAATGATATAGGTATGTTTCGAATTCGTAACCTAACAAAAACAAGTACAACTATTTAATCAACTAGGCTAATAACACATTATATTTTAAATTTAACACTAAATTTGATGAACGCGGAACATTTTTAACTAACTAATCTATGTATATATAATGATGCTTAATTTTGAAAGTGTTCGGATTGCCGGGTCGAGAGCTGTGGTTAATTTTAATATATATATGTGAGAGTAAATGAATATTTTGGTCGGATTCTGGGTTGACCCGCTCATAAATTTAAAACGGTTAAAAATAAAATTAAAAATATTATAGGTATATTTTGAACTCGCAACCTAACAAAATAAATACAACTTTTTAATCAATTAGGCTAATAACACTTTATTTTATAAATTTAATACTAAAGTTGATGAACGCGAAACGTTGTAACAATATATTTTTATTCGTATGCATCGCATTGGAATCTTCCTAGTTTATTTTAATAACTTAAATATCATTTAACTTCTCATAATTTATATGACTTAATTCATTAATTAATACATTTACTTAAAATTATTATTTTTTATTTTATTTTTATATATATATATATATATATATATATATATATATATATATATATATATATATATATATATATATATATATATATATATATATATATATATATATATATATATATATATATATATATATATATATATATATATATCGATACACTTTACAAACTATTGAAAAAAATATAATTAGATATTTATCTTTAAGGTGAACGGGGTCGAAATTGTCGAAGCAAACTCAATTCGGGATTCCATTCTCTCTTTCTATGAGAATCTTTTCACAGAGCCAGTTTGCGAAAGACCAATTCTGGGAGGAAACAACTTTAACAAAATGAGTGAGCAACAAAAGTCCTCTATCGAACATGATTTTACAATTGAAGAGATTTGGAAAGTTATTACAAGTTGTGATAGAGATAAATCATCTGGCCCGGATGAATACACAATCGTTTTTATTAAATAATCTTGGAAATTTATTAAGGACGATTATTTGAGCTCGTTCAAGCAATTTCATGCTACAATTTTCTTTAAGAAATGTTGAAATTCTAGTTTTATTGTCCTTGTTAGGAAGATTCGAGGGGCCAAATAACTCAAACACTTCAGACATATTAACCTTATGACGAGCTTCTATAAAATCTTGGCGAAAAATTTAGCTAATAGACTCAAAGTTCTTTTGCCAGAACTTATTTCTCCTAACCAGATGGAGTTCGTACAAGATAGACAGATAACTGATGCTTCACTCGTCACAAATGAGTGCATCGACTCTATTACTATAAGAAAGGGGTCGGATTGCCTTTGTGAACTTGGTATCGAAAAAGATTTTGATCACGTGAGTTAGGATTTTCTCTTTTCTCTCCTCGAAAATGGAGGAGGTGGATCAAAACTTGTGTTACTGAACATAAGTTCTCAATTCTAATAAACGACACGGTATTTGGGTTTTTCAAGAGTTCGAGGTGACTTAGACAAGGGGATCCCTATCACCTCTCATTTTCACGGTGGTTATGGAAGGTTTGTCAAAAACTATTTGAGAGAGCCATCAATGCTAGTCTTTTCACGGGAATTAATATATGAACGACGAGAAGACCCCACTACATATCCCACTTACTTTTTACAGATGACACTCTTTGTCTTACTAAACCTACAACAGAAAACCTTCATTCACTTCAGAAGATTCTTAATCTTTTTGAGACATGCTCGAGGTTGAAGATTAATAGAGAAAAATCTAAACTTTTTTTCATCGATAATGTTAATGACAACCAGTCATTGGCCAAAATTCTGGGGTTCAAAATTGCTTCTCTCCCATCAAAGTATCTCGATTTTTCTCTCGGCGCCAAATTCAGTTGCAAGGATATTTGGAATCATATCATTGAGAAAATGGAAAATATGTTGGCACTTTGGAAGAGCAAACTTCTCTCTAAAGGCGGTAGTTTGGTCCTCATTAAGAACTTTCTCGCCACAATCCAACATTCACTATGTCACTCTTCCCTATTCTTGCATCGGTGGCTAGCAGAATGAAGACAATCATTAAGAATTTCCTCTGGATAACTCCAACTCATCTAAAATCACTCATTTTGTGAGATGGGACACAACGAAGCTTGAAGTTGATGACGGTAAAATCGGAATCAAGGACTTCTCCATTTTCAACACTTCACTCCTCTGTAAATTGTGGTGGAGATTCCTCAATAAAAACACAAGCTTCTAGAAAAAAGCAATCATCGCCAAGTACAGACTTCGAGATAACGAATGGATGCCTCTTTTTAGGAGAAAGTTTATGGGTAAAGCCTATGGGGCGTATCTATAAAGCATGGAAGAATCTCTTTCTCATTTTTACGGTTGGTAATGGTAAGAAAATTGGTTTTTAGAATGATCTGTGGAACCCTATCGGAAAATTGTCCGACACTTATCGAGATCTTTTTGAGATATCTAATAAAAAGGAGGTTAAAGTAGCAGACTGTTTTCGTCTCACATCTAACCAAATTGTTTGGAGAATTCTTTTTAATAGAAGACTTTCCACCGAAGAGGAGGGGAGACGAGTTCTCCTCATATATGCTCTTACCAACGTTTCGATTGAGACTGACGACAAATTTTCTTTGTTTGGCTCTCCTGATTTTAAAACTAGTTGCATTTATCATGCGTCTCTCTAAAATACTCAATCCTAGTTTCCTTGGAAAGAGGTGTGGAAATAAAAAATTCCATCAAAAATCTCGTTTTTTGATTGAGAAGCTATTAATGAAGGAGTCTTGACAACTAACAAACTGAAAATTAAATAATTTCATCTCGCTAGCAGATCCAACATTTGTTTGAAAATCGAAGAATCCATTGATCACATTCTTCTATATTGCGACCTTACTAAGAGCATGTGGGCTATTTGCAGAACCTTCTTCAATCCCAATGGTATACACCATCAAAAGTCGCTCATTTTGGGTCAAATGGATTGAATTGTGTTCTAGCAACAAAATTGAAAGAAAAAAATAGAAGAACAATTCCCCTCTTCATGTGGTGGACAATCTAAAAAAAAATAGAAGAGTTTTTTAAAGGGAAAAATTATGGATACGAGCATCTCAAATGATTTATGTTACACAAGCATCTCGAAAAAGAGAGGGGATAAGAATTTTTTGATCTTATTGATATTTAAAATTATTATGTTGTTTTCTTATTTATTGTTTTATTTTTTACTTCCCTTTTATAATGTTTGAACTCATCTTAGGATTTTATTTACGTTCTTTTTAATAAAGTTGACTTTTTAAAAAAAATACATATCAATACATTTTAATCTTTTCTTTGTTAAAAATAATTATTATTTTCTCAAAATCATTAACAATTATTATATGTTGTAACTCTAAATTATTAAAAAAAACCCTCATAATATTATATAAAAAATAGGGGTGTTCAATATTTAATTTGAATCAAAGATCGGATCTAATTAGAATTTACCGAATTCGAATAAACCAAATTCAAATTACAATTTTAATTTTTCAATAAATTTAAACCAATTCAAATTCAATATGCTTTTCGAATTGTTTTTCAACTTAAGATTTGAACTCAAAAAACAAATCGAAAATCAAATTTATTTTAATTACATATTTTATTATATATTAGATGTAATTAAATAATTATATCATTATCTCTCATACTTAAAATTTAATGATAGTCTAGGTAAAATAAATGTGTAAATACAATTATTGCAATAAATAGTAAAATTCAATTTAGTTTTCAAAATAGATTAAGAAAATTGAAGAAGCCGAACAAAAAAACTCGAATCAAACGATAAAAACGCTACTAACAAACTCTATGGAAATTTTGACTGTTTTTACTAAATGTTATTTAAATTAAGACAAATACCATAGCCATGATCCATATTTCAACAAATTAAACCATATGTTATTTAAATTAAGATGTTTCAAACTTTTCAATTAACTATATTAGTTTAAAATCAATTTTTTGTATATCTTGAATCAATTTCAAATAAAGAGTAGTGATAACTAACTAAATAAAAAAGAATCTCAATGAAGACAATAATACTCAATTCAAAAGTCATCCATCCATTAATTTCATTACATTTCAACTCATTACAGGTAGATTTTAACTAAGTCCAAAAATTCCACATATTTTAAGTTATACAACCACTTGGTAATTTTGATATAGACTAGTATAAATTCTCCATTACCCAATTATCACATTTTGAGTCCATTATATAATATTTCAATTCCTCATCAATAACATCATATCAAATATGAACAAGTTGATTTAGCCTCACAATAACACTCAGTGAGACCTAGCTCGCAAATTTCTGTATCCAGTTCAACTTACATCATCAAAAGGTTCCTAATATATAAGCACAAATGAATTACAAACCAATATTATCCTTGCATGTTTCAAAGCCTTATCAATCTATAAACATTATCTGAATAACAATACCAAAAGATGGGTAAATTCAACTAAAATAGATTATCAGGCATAAATCTAAAGTTCTTTCTATTGAAAATGATCCAACACAGATCCAACAAGAGGACTGTTGAAAACTGCATCAATACATTTCAATAAAACCATTTTGATTACCATTTCTATGATGGAGAATAAAACAGGCTGGGGAATATGTTTGACCCTTCACAATAAAGATACCCATATTGAAAACAGACATCATCAAGAAAGGGACAAGTAAATGTATGCCCGCAACGGAACATAAGTGGCATTATTAAGAGCACACTTTGATCTCTCATAGGCAATTGAAAATGGATCACAAATACAAATTGTAGGGCAGCATCAGGATCATACAGATTATAAAGAACCCATTTGGATCATTAATACTTGAAGCTGCCTCTTGAATTCTCTATAGGCCGGGTGAAATAGGGTAATCACATTGGATATAAAGAACCCATTTGGATCGGCCAAATACAAGATCAAAACTTTACTATGATGCAGAAAAGGATACATATTTGACTCTATAATTCGCTAAAAGATATAGATATGGAAAAAAGAATATCTTTGCGAAGAGACAAGTTAGTATATGCCCGCAACGGAACATAAGTGTCATTATCAAACACACTTTGATCTCTCATAGGCAATTGACAAATAAAATCACATTTGAACCGAATCTATGTTCTTGACAATCCCCATCATCAGATGTGAAAGACAGAGATAATGAAAAGTACAGGTAATGAAAGATGATCAAAACCCTAGTTTAAATACAAGGACAAACCCTAGTTTCTTTTTGCTACTGGGTAAAGCCCATATGTTTAGAAGGAATGGTATAGGGCTTTACTCAATCCTTTTAATGTCCAAACTCTAAATATTTAAAACCCAATTACCGAATCAAATCTTCTAAGGCCTTGTTTAATAATCAATTAATTTAATTTAAAATTATGTATATATAAGTGTGGAAAAAAAACAAAAAAATCGGAAGTAACCGATAAAAGAAAATAAGACAAAACTACATCGTTTTGAGATAATTTTATTGTATAATCAATTATTATTATTAAAAAATATACTCAAAATATCCTTGTACTTTTAAACTAAACCTACACTAACTAAATAAGTTAATATAATGTCAGTCATATTATTTTTTATGTATTTATTTAAAAATTATATTTATATAAATTTTATAAACAAAAAGTTATATATTAAATTATAAAAATGTAACCAACATTTAGACACCTTAATACATATACAAAATAAATCTAAAGTTCTTAGACTTTGTAATGAAGTAACAAAATAAATAAACAATTATTTTAAATTGGATAAAGGAAATTTTCATTATTAACACATATACAAAAACAATAGAAGACTAATTTTCTTTTCGGTTTCTACAAATTAAGATATCTTTGAAAATGTTCTTAATTTTTCCTTTGTTTCATTTTATCTCTTCACATCTTTCTTAGAAGCACAAAAATCTACTTATGATAAGATTCAACAAATTGGAATTTTGAATAAGCATAAAAAGAGAAAGTGACAAAAAAAAAATTATTTACAAAATGTTATGATAGATAAATTAAATTTGATGAATTCATATTATTTGAATATAACCAAGTCAAACAAGTTCAAGAGAATTTCATGGCCATAAAAGTAGTATTTTGTGTTTGAATTTATTATAAACATATCATGGATTACAATATTTTAATTTTACTTTAAAATAATTTAAGTTAAGTGAAATGTTATAATTATGAGTAATAGTTTGTGTAGTCAAATTATAATTTTGAAAAGAAAAAAAATCAAATAATAAATGAATGTCTATAAGATACTAGTAGGATACCTACGTTGTACGAAAAAATTTTAAACGAATTTTTAACATTCATACAAATTAGAATTATGCCATAATGGAGGGGTCCGACCGATTATATTTTTCTAACTCGTGCTTCAAACCATCCCATACTTCTGTCACATCATGCTTATCCACCTCGTGCTTAGCCACCTCATTCTTCATCCAAACCATGCTATGACAAGCACGTGACCAGCCATTTTTATTAAACTCATTCCTATGACAAGTCGGTGATCAACTCTCTTCATCACCTTTTTATTAATCACAACTGATGACAAGCAGATGACCAACCTTTTTATTAAACCCATGTCTATGACAAGCATGTGACAAACCCTCTTCATCACCTATTTATCCATCTCATGTTTATGACCAGTAGGTGACAAGCCCTCTTCATCATCTATTTATCCATCCCATGCTATGACCAACAGGTGACCAACCCTTTTCATTATAATATTATTCATCCCATGCTTGTGAAGCCAATGACCAACTTTTTTCCTCAACCGACCTTGACTCTTTATATTTATTTACTTCACCATGGATTTATTAATTAATATCAATCAATTTTCCCTCTTCACTAAGAATAATAAGACATCCGCTAGAAGTCTTGAAGAACAACCAACCTTCATAGCAAGATCAAACCTTAGCAGTTTCAAAGTATAAGGCAAGAAAACCTTTCTATATCACTCTTTAAAAATCCACACATGCTTATATAATTCATGTATATTCTATAAATTATGCATATTATTTTTATAGCATGATTTCATTGCATATTCATATCTTTATTGATGAATCAAGTATGATATGTATCCAAAGGATAATTTGTTTTTTAAAGGACAATATATTTTCCAAAGTACCATATCTTTTTCAAAGGACAATCTGTTTTCCAAAGTACAATCTCTTTTCTAAAGAATGATCTGTTTTCAAAAGAATTATATGTTTTCCAAAGTATGAAATATTTTATGGAATCATTATGAATAATGATGTATGAGAATTGACGGTATGGGAAGAGGGCTACTCAGGATGAGATTTGGTAGTCTGATTCCAAAATATATGCGGAGTTCTATTGGGACTGGACTTCGGGGATGAGCTCTGGAAGATCATACCCACGCAGACAAGTGTCAACCCAGGTTGTAGACTTTAGGGATAGACTCCAAAGAGTGCCTTTTCAAATATGTGCTCAAAATCGAATTCCTAACTTTCAGGATCAACTCTGAATAGTAAAAGGCCAATATGTGCTCAAGATCTTATTGTACTTTCACAAATGATGATATACTTTATAAACCAGCATATGGATCCAAAGAAGCTTTTAAAAGTGTTTTCTATAAATCTTTTTTATAACTTGCTGGGTCTTTAGACTCACAATGCTTGTGTGGTGTAGGTACACAACTATAGTCTTTTTATGACAATTGAAGGGAGGCTTGGAGTTGGGCAAGGTGCAAGGATGTGTGTGAAAGGAGGGACAAAGACAGAAGACCGAGTCCTTTGTTGGGTCTATTATTAAAAGACTATATTTTTGTAGTAAAAGACCCTATCTTGGTATTTTTGTAAGCCAAGGACCATGTCTTATTTTTATAAACCGAAATTTTGTAAAACCACTTTTTATAAATGACAAAACGTTTCCGCATATATTACTGTTTTTCGTTATTTATGTTCACGTTTCAAATATCTCTCACTCGGTCTAGGTAATTTAGGAGTCACGGGTGTTACACCTATGATATAAGATTTTATATGTAATTGTTATCAATTCATTATATTGAATAACATAACGTTACAAAAATAAAATAAGCATACATTAATCCTCTCATACTTAATTATCTGAAAAAAGCTTAATTATAATTATAATATTCAATAATGTTGTTTTTTTATATTTATATAGAGCTTGATAGGGTAATTATTATTTATTTATTTATTTTTGTAGATATCAAATATAAATGAAAAAATATAAAAATAATTTTAATGTAAACTTTTTGAATAACATTTTAAATGTTACAATTTTAAGTAAAAAGTGTATAGGTTGTGTCATTTAGTGCCGAAAAAAAGTAAAGTATATTTTTTACATAGAATGAAAATTGAACTTAAAAAAAAATTAATAACACCCGAGTAATTTAGTTTTATTTGATGTTAAACCTTATTTTAAGCGTTATTAAATGTTTAAAAAATGTTAATATCTAGTCATTTTAAAATTTCATTAACAAATAATCATCTCTTTCTAATGTATTTTTGTTAACATCTAATCATTCTTCAAATTTTAAAAGGCAACTTAAAATTTTAATATAATAATAATAGAAGAAATACCAAATAACTTACACTATAGTAAAAGTAAATATTTCTATTTTGTCACAACACCGATTGAAAACTAATTGTATCATTGATTTGATTTAATTCAATACTATCAAATATAAAATAAAAATTTAAGTTGAAAAAGATTATTCATCATGAGCTATGTTGTAATGCTAAAATACCATATATAAGAATTGAAAGACAATATTATACAATCTGTAATCAAAAATAAATTTCTAACTTTAATAGTGTAATTTAAGATATCCAAACATATATCATAAAAAAGATCAATCTCTTGCATAAAACTTCCAAGCCAATAACACAACTATAACCCAATTTAGAAGGAAATTGACATGTTAACTATATATATATATATATATTCCATATAAAAGCTAAAAAAACAATGCCAATAACCAACAAAAATATAAACTTACTCACCGAGAGTGTCCGGTAAGTTTTTATGTTTCCATTGACAACTCATTCAAGAATGTTGTTTATTGTTTACGATGCAATTGTTTAAAAATACTAAGTTTATAAAAATTGACCCTACAAAAGCACACAAAAAAGTCATATAAATAATAAAAAAACATGTAAAAATATTAGAAGAAATGTGATTACCTAATCTTAACTTTGTTAGTAAAATATATAATTATATAAAAAAGGAGTATGTAACTATATATATCCTTTCATATTCTTATCATAATAAATAGGAAAATATGTTTAAACAAAAAAGTGTAAAGAAGAGAAAATTATCAGCTTAGCATCCTCTTCCAAAAATAGGGTGTAGACTTCATGGCAAAATAAGCTGAAATTGGAATGTCTTAAAATTCAGTATTCAATGCTTCATTTTAATTTATCAAACCAAAAAGGTACAGAGAAGAGAAAATTATCAACTTAACAACCTTCTTCCAGAAATGTGGTGTAGGATTCATGGAAAAATAAACTCTCTACAATGCCTACTCATAGTCATCGATCCACAACTCAATCATCCCATGACTTTCCTTCACTTCATTCCTTTTTCTTTTAACCCGAATTGTTTTTCTAACTTCAATATTAGTATCTTATCCATCATTTGAGTAATTTGAACTCTCCTCACATTTTCCAAAGAGATTGAACATTTCCCTTTTCTCTTATTTGCTTCACGAGGACTATTCTTCCTCTTGTTTATGCCTTTGTCTGCTCAAGAAGTGAGAGAAGTCCCCTCAGAATCAATTTTGGTTGATTCATTACCATTTTTCTTACATAAATATACTCATTAGGAAGCACTCTTATCTACTTGAACACATTTGTATTCGCATATCTAAGGTTTGTCCTCAGGTCATAATAGGGAGCCTGCATGTCATAATAAATGGAATACTGAATTAACACTAGAAAATAATCATGTGTACTTATCAAACAACATTCAGATTATCATCATACCTCATAATAAATAATATCACAGATTCTTTTGGCCAAGTGCATAAAAGGTGGTGTTGTTATATTCACATCTTCCCAAGAATACAACAACAAATTGTATCAATATGGAGCCTAAATATTGAAGAACCAGCTTAATAATGCATTCTTGCATGTTGAGAAACTTTTCAAATGTACCCGGAGTTGAAATTTTAGGGGAATTCAAATAAAGGGAAAAGAGAGAAATCTTATAATGAGTAAAGTGAAAGGATTAAAAGTGTACTCACAATTAGGCTCATCCGAATGTTGATCTAGTGTCTATTCCTCGCTTGACCTTTCAGATACTTTTCATATATCTGGATCTTCTTGAAGCTATAAAGTGAGAAGATAACACAATTTCTACTTCGTTCACTTCGTACTCCATCACCTTGTGTAGATTAACCAAAGACAATTTGTCTTTTAATATTGAGAAGTCATCGAAAATATGGATTTCTTATGATTGTGAGCTAAATAGAATATATAACATGACAAATGAATCACCCCTCGAAAGAAATTAGTAATATGGAACACAATTTAGTGTGGCTACCAAATTTTAAAATCACATAATACTGTTTTCTACTTAAAGTCAGAATTACAAAGAGATGCACATGTGCGAATCGTTGAATCAAGAAGAGATATGAATAATTTGTAGAGAGAATTTTGAGAGAAATGAAGAACACAAAATTGAGAGAAAAACTCGTAAAGGGATTTGTGATATTTTATTCCATATTAATAGCATCACAAGTCCAATATAGGTAAAAAAAATTCCCACCTATTCTAAATAAGTATCTCAACTAATTATATAGGTACAAATTATACTTAAACCTTTATAATTAATACTACTTAATACAAATATGGTTATAACAACTTAGCTTAACTATCTAACATGATCATAACTAAGTCTTTAACAAATTAATAACTAAATATTGAATTATTTTTACATTTGTTCTACACTCCCCTTCAAGATGAAAATCTTGTAGTTGTAGCTTGTGTCGAAGATCCAAAAAATGATTCGTTACAAATGACTTGATAAAAATATCTGCAATCTGCATACTAAATGATACATGTGTTAGTGAAATAAAACCAGATTTGTATTTATTTCTTACCACATGACAATCAATATCCACTAGTAAAAAAAGGGCCTTTAGCGACGGTTTTTTCCGAAGGTTTTGTAAACCTCTCCTAAATACTACCGAGAGGAACAAATCCTTCGGGATTAAAAATAGATTCCGAGTGGGGTGTAAAACCTTTGGGTTTATTCATTATTACCGAAAGTTCTACAAAGAACTTTCGGTTTTTACCTTCCCAAAAAACCCAAAAAAATTCTAAGTGTTGGATGTGGGTTAATTGCGAAAGTTTTTGTAAAAACCTTCGGTTTTGAAATCCCTGGGTTTTTTAATTACGAAGGTTATTCAAAAAACCTTCGGTTTTGCCTTTTTTGAAAATTTCATTTCCGAAAGTTTTACAAAGAACCTTCGGTTTTGCTCAAATAAAAAAAATTCTAAATTTTGAAATGGTTTTTTCCGAAGGTTTTTTAATAAACCCTCGGTTTTGACTAATATCAAAACCGAAAGTTTTATAAAACCTTCGGCCTCAACCTCTATAAATACAAACCCTAACCCTTCTCTTTTTCATTCCGCTTCTCTCCTTTCTCTCTCTTCCGCCTCCGCCGCCGCCTGCCTCCTCCAAGCCGCGGGTTCTTCTCCTCTCTTCAGGTAATTTGTTTGATTTGGTTTTTTTGTTTTGTTTATTGTAAGATTTAGATTTCTTAAGTTTATATATATATTATAGATCTAGATTTATGTTAGTTTACGTTATTTTGTTTGATTAATATATATATATATACATATATCTGAAATGCATTTAGGATATGGGTGATGATTCGACATGGAAGAGACTTCGGCGTACACCGGAGAAACTGCATCCGTGTTACCAGAATCTGATAACACAATCAGAAATTGCGGCACGTGAGGAAGAGGTCAGAAAGATGACGCTGGAAATGGAACAAATCCGATTAAGGGATGCCGAAAGAGGTCGTTTGCTCAGTGAAATCAAAGCGGACCGGGCCGAAATGTCTCAGAGATTAGAGAATCTCGAACAGGAACTTGTCTTGTTGAGGAGTCGACTGAATCAACCACCCCCTCCTTCCACCCCATCTAATAATTAATTTCTAGATTTATTATGGATTTATTATGGGTTTATGACAGTTATGTTTTAATATTTATGAATTATTGTTATTATGTTTGTTTGGTTTGGTTTAATATGTTTTAAATAATTATGTTTTTGTTGACTTTTCATCTTTTTTTTAAAAAAAACCGCATCGCCAAAACCGAAAGTTTATTTGAAAACCTTCGGTTTTGACCCATTTTTTTTAAAAATCTTGAGGTAAAAACCGAAGGTTTTCAAATAAACCTTCGGTTTTGACCTTACATTAAAAAAATCAGATATTTTTCTAAGTATGGGGAAGGGTAAAAACCGAAGGTTTTCAAATAAACCTTCGGTTTTGACCTTACATTTAAAAAATCAGATATTTTTCTAAGTATGGGGAAGGGTAAAAACCGAAGGTTTTCAAATAAACCTTCGGTTTTGACCTTACATTAAAAAAATCAGATATTTTTCTAAGTATGGGGAAGGGTAAAAACCGAAGGTTTTCAAATAAACCTTCGGTTTTGACCTTACATTAAAAAAACAGATATTTTTCTAAGTATGGGGAAGGGTAAAAACCGAAGGTTTTCAAATAAACCTTTGGTTTTGACCTTACATTAAAAAAATCAGATATTTTTCTAAGTATGGGGAAGGGTAAAAACCGAAGGTTTTCAAATAAACCTTCGGTTTTGACCTTACATTAAAAAAATCAGATATTTTTCTAAGTATGAGGAAGGGTAAAAACCGAAGGTTTTCAAATAAACCTTCGGTTTTGACCTTACATTAAAAAAATCAGATATTTTTCTAAGTATGGGGAAGGGTAAAAACCGAAGGTTTTCAAATAAACCTTCGGTTTTGACCTTACATTAAAAAAATCAGATATTTTTCTAAGTATGGGGAAGGGTAAAAACCGAAGGTTTTCAAATAAACCTTCGGTTTTGACCTTACATTAAAAAAATCAGATATTTTTCTAAGTATGGGAAGGGTAAAAACCGAAGGTTTTCAAATAAACCTTCGGTTTTGACCTTACATTAAAAAAATCTGAAAATTTTCTAAGTATGGGGAAGGGTAAAAACCGAAGGTTTTCAAATAAACCTTCGGTTTTAACAATTCCAAAAAACTCCTGATCAAGGTCAAGACCGAGAGATATATTTAAAACCTTCGCAAATATACATCAAAACCGAAAGTTAATTTTATAACTTTCGGTTTTAACACTACCTAGTTTGTTCAATTATTTTGTTTTTAACCCACTAATCTTAACTTCTAACTAATATAATCAATTTCGTGTTGTATTTTAAAAATTAATATTGTGTTTCATGTTCACATATTTATGATTGTGTTTGATTATTATAGAGAAGTCTATATGAATGTTCATGTTTGATTATCTTATGAATGTAGGTAATGTTTGATCATATGGATTGTGCAATATTTTTAATACATCAAATGTGGTAAATTAATATTGTTATAGGTCATTAGAAGGTGAAAAACCAAAGAATTTAACCATTTGTCAAGTGCTAATTCCGAAAGTTATATAATTAACTTTCGGAAATAACCATCAAAACCGAAAGTTTTCTATAAACTTTCGGATTTTACATTTCTCAAGAACGAGGGTTTTATATAAACACTTCGGTTTTGATGGATATTTCCGAAAGTTAATTATATAACTTTCGGAATTATCATTTCACAAAATTGTTAAATTCATTGGTTTTCTACCTTCCAATCTAGACTCCTAAGTAATATAATCAAGTGTGTGTTTTTATTTTAAAAATTTAAATTGTCTTTAATGTTAAAATGTTTATGAATGTGTTTGATTCTATATAGAAGTGTATATGAATGTTTATGTTTGATTATCCTATGTATTTGTGTAATGTTTGATCATATGGATTGGGAAATGTTTTAAGGATATCAAATGTGTTAAATTAATGTTGTTCAACGTTATTAGAAAGTGAGAATCCAAATAATTTAACAAGTTCTCATGTTGTAAAACCGAAAGTTAAATATATAACTTTCGGAAATATGCATAAAAAACGAAAGATTTACCAAAGCCTCTCGTTTTTGTGTATTTAAATTTAATTCTAAAAATTTACTTAAACATTAAAAACCGAGAGTTATATTAAAGCTCTCGGAATTTGAACATTAAAAACCGAGAGTTATACATGAAACCCTCGGGTTTTAATAAGGGTAAAACCGAGAGTTGTATATAAAACTCTCGGGTTCTATAAGGGTAAAACCGGGAGTTTTATACACAACTCTCGGGTTTTAATAATGGTAAAACCGAGAGTTCTATATACAACTCTCGGAAATGACATCATAAAATTAAAAAATCGCGCCTCTTCCTCTTCTTTTTCTCGATTTCATTTCTCTCTTCTCCTCTCATCTCCGCCGCCCTCTTCTCTCTCCCCGACGAACAAGACACGCCGCGCCTACTCCCTGCCGAACATCTTGCGCCGCCGCCATGCCGAACACCTTGCGCCGCCGCCCTGCCAAAGACCACCGAAGCTGTTGAAGAATCGCCCTTTGCCGCCGCCGCCGAAACTTGAAGAATCTCTGCCGCCGCCGCCCTGCAAGGTTAGTTTAGGGTTTTATTTTGAAAGTAGGTTAGATTAGTGTTAGATTGTTGCAATTAGGTTAGATTAATTTTAGATTCTTGTTAGATTTTTCAGATTAGGTTAGATTATTGTTAGATTTTTGAAATTAGGTTAGATTGAAGTTAGATTTTTGTTAGATTGTTGTAATTAGGTTAGATTATTGTTAGATATTTGTTAGATTTTTGTTAGATTTTTATGTTAGGTATTTTGTTTGATATTAGGTTATTTGTTTGATTTTAGGTTATTTGTTTGATTTTAGGTTATATTTGTTTGATTGGGTTGAAAATTTGGTTGATTTTGGTTAGTTTAGGTGATATTAGTTTGATTTTGAATTAATTATATTGAATTGTTACATTAGGTTTATATTATTGTTAGATTGATTAGTTTAGATTATGTATTGGATTTGATTTTTGTAATTGGTTGTTGGATTTGGTTTTAGGTTATATTGAGTTTGGTTGTATGATTTTGTTAGATAATGTTAGATTAGGTTGAAAATATGTTTGATTTTGGTTAGTTTAGGTTTTGGATTGATTATTTTCTTGGATTGATTTGATATATGTTTGGTTTGATTTTGGTTAGTTTAGGTTTTGGATTGATTATTTTATTCGATTGATTTGATATATGTTTGGTTGAATGTTTGTTGGTTTGATTGTTATTTAATTGAGGTTTGATTTAGGTTAGATATGATTGAAGTTTAGGTTAGAATTTTAGGTTAAAATTTTGATTTTGGTTAGATTGAAGTTTGATTGGAGTTTGATTTGATTAGATTTATTGGTTTGAATATTTGGTTATATTAATGTTGGTTATTGTTATTAGGTTTGGATTAGGAATTTCAGCCGCCCGCTGCCCGCCCGTCGATCTACATTCGCTGCTCTTCTTCGTCGCTCTATTTGTGCAAGGTTAGTTCTTGTTGGTTTATTATATGGTTAGGTTAGTTTCATGTTTGATTTATGTTAGATTTGAAGTATGTTAGATTAGGTATTATGTTAGATTAGGTATTATGTTTGATTTATGTTAGATTATGTTAGATTATGTTAGATTAGATTAGGTTTGAAATGTGTATGAATGAAATAATGTTGAATTATAATTTAAATAGGTTTTGAAATGTGTATGAATGAAATAATGTTAGAATATATGTATGTTAGATTTAAGTTAGATTTATGTTAGGTTTTATTATTGTTTGTTTATGTGTAATTTTGGTTATAATATTAGATTAAATTGAATTTTGGTTGGATAATGATAGATTAGTTAGAAATTATGTTAACATTATGTAAGCCTAATTAATTTAGACAAATTTAAGTAAATAATAATGCGGGTTGTTTTCCATTTTATTAGAAATATGGAAGTACCCGATAAAAGCTGGATGACCTTACGTCGAGATCATCCAGATTACGAGGAAGGTGTTGACAAATTCCTCGAGTATGCTGTTCGGAATACATCCCGACAAATTGTGAAATGTCCCTGCGTGAAATGCTTGAACACGCCGTTTATGGAAATAGACGAAGTGAAGACTCACCTCATCGTTTATGGAATAAATATTCATTATGAGTATTGGTATTTTCATGGAGAAAAGAGACGTACTACTCAAGTGGTTAATGAAGATGTCGATGAAGATGCCGATGACTACGATGATGATGACGACGATGATCAGTCGGAGGATGCCGTGCCGGAATTCAACGATCCGATACAGGAGATGAATAATACAGTTAATGAACAGGTCAACGAAGAACGTTATATGCACGAATTTATAAACGATATGTTCCCCAACGTTAATGACGTCCCGAGCAACGATGAACCAGTCGAAGATGCGCAAAGATTTTATAAATTGCTTGATGATTCCAAACGGCCATTGTATGAAAGTGCTCGAATAACGAAATCATCGGCACTACTGAAACTACTTCACATAAAAAATGTATGTCAATGGACGAATTCTTCGTTCGATATGTTGCTGCGTCTGCTTAAAGACTACATATTACCGATTGACGCTCAATTGCCAAACTCATACTACGAAAGTAAAAAATTCATTACTGATATCGGGCTTAAATATGACAAGATAGACGCATGTAAGAACAACTGTATGCTATTTTGGAAGGACGACATAAATGAAGATTCGTGCAGAGTTTGCGGTCTTTCAAGATGGAAAGTCGACCAAACAAGTGGGACAGTTCGGGAGAAGCAAAACGAGAAATTCATTCCAAAAAAGGTGTTGAGATATTTCCCTTTAATACCAAGACTGCAAAGACTATACATGTCCTCAAAGACGGCTCCAATGATGAGATGACATAAAGAAGGAAGAGTTGATAGTGATACGTTGAGACACCCCGCTGATTCCTTAACTTGGAAGACGTTTGATGAAAATTATACAGATTTTGCTTCAGAATCTCGAAACGTAAGACTTGGTTTATCAAGCGATGGGTTTCAACCATTTGCAAATGGAAAAAAATCATACAGTGTTTGGCCGGTAATTCTTGTCCCTTATAATGTGTCACCCACGACTTGCATGGATTCTAGCAATTTCATTTTATCTATGTTAATTCCGGGTCCAAAGAGTCCGGGAGATGCAATTGACATATTTCTCCAGCCATTGATCGAAGAGTTGCATGAACTGTGGCAAACAGGAGTGAGAACGTTTGATGCACACACCTCGCAATACTTTAACATGCGAGTTGCGTTGTTGTGGACCATTAACGACTTTCCCGCATACGCGAATTTATCAGGCTGGAGTACGAAAGGTAAATTCGCTTGTCCTTGTTGTAACAACGACACAATGTCTCTTCGATTGGTTCATGGTTCCAAACAATGTTACTTGGGTCATAGACGCTTCCTTCCGCCGAAGCACAAATACAGAAGGGATAAAGAGTCGTTTGATGGTCGAACTGATTATAGAGATCCCCCTAGATTGTTAACGGGGCAAGAAAGTTATGAGCAAGCACAAGACCTAGAAGACATTATTCTCAATGCGGATATGAGCAAGAGAACCAAGATATATCATGAAACGCGGCGAGACAATTGGAACAAACTTAGCATTTTCTTCCGTCTACCTTATTGGAAATCGCTATTATTGAGACATAATTTGGATGTGATGCATATTGAGAAAAATATTTGTGATAGCGTGTTGGGAACAATAATGAATGTGAAAGAGAAGACTAAGGATGGTCCTAAAGCTCGTAAAGACTTAGAACTCTTAGGCATAAAATCATGGTTACATCTTATAAATGATGAAGGAGTTGTTCATTATCCAGAAGCGCCTTTCACTTTGACATCCGAAAATAAAATACGTCTTTGTAACTTCTTGAAAGATCTCAAGTTGCCTGATGGGTTTTGCTCAAATATCGGGGGTTGTGTAAATTTGGAAGAGAAAAAACTTTCGGGATTAAAGAGTCATGATTGTCACATTTTGTTGGAATATCTAATTCCTTTAGCAACTCGTGGATTGCTTCCAGAGTATGTGTATGATGCGTTAGTAAATTTGTCTCGTTTCTTTCGGTTGTTGTGCTTCAAAGAGTTGATTCAAGAGGACCTGGAACAATTGTACATGGATATTACATTGACACTTTGCAAATTTGAAATGATTTTTCCGCCGTCAATCTTCGACATCATGATGCATCTCCCGGTTCACTTGTCATTTGAGGCTTTGCTTGGAGGACCTGTTCAGTATCGATGGATGTATCCCTTTGAACATTACATGGGTACAATGAAAAGATATTTGCGGAATAATAACCACCCCGAAGCCTCTATAAGCGAGAGCTATCTTGTTAACGAAAGTATTAGTTTATGTGCCAGGTATATGGAGGAACAAGATCAAGAAAATGCACAACCTGAAATCTCGGGGATTTCAATATTTGCATCATTGGAAGACCTATCCAACGGAAAAGTATACAACTTGGATTATATCGATCGAGTGACAGCTCATTCGTACATTTTGAAAAATTGTCCCGAAGCAGAACCTTTTTACATGTAAGATTCAATGTTGCTGTTACTAATTAGCATTAAAGAGTGTTACTAATTAGCATTCGATCTATTTGCAGAGATTATAACAACGAGTCCAGTGGAGAAACGTTTGCCGCATATTTCAAGCATCGAGTGAGTAAATTACAAACCATATATCCTAACTCTTCTTATTCATATTAACAACTACATTTCGGATACATATATAGGTCGCCCATTTAGCAGAAATTAACGACATATCAAGAGACCTCAAGATCTTAGGAGAAGGTCCAAGTATGTACTCGTCTATGTATGTTTGGTGTAAAGTAAACGGATTCAAATTCTGTACAGAAAAACACGACGAAGGTTTGACAACTCAAAATAGTGGGGTGGTTGTTGAGGGGTACAACGGATCTGAAACTATGTCATACTACGGAGTTTTGACGGATATAATCGAATTACAATACTATTCTCACAAACGAGTTGTTTTATTCAAGTGTAAGTGGTTTGATACACACTCGGGGGAACTAGGAGTGAAAGTGGATAAATATGGCTTCGTAAGTGTAAATGTAAACCGAATATTGAAAACGCAAAGTCAAGACCCGTATATATTGGCGAGTCAAGCAAAACAAGTATTCTACGCCCCTGATATGTCAGCCCGACCCGGTTGGAAGATTGTGACAAAAATAAAACCGCGGTTTACAAACATATAGTTCAGATTAATTAATTAGGTAGATTTAATTATGTTTTTAACTTTATATTCATTTTTATTACTACTTTATTTCAATTATTCACTCATTTTTATTAATGGTGTGAATTAAGAATGCCTGAAGGTCCTAAAACAACTTGGAAGAGTATGAGGAAGACACCCAAGAAATTGGATAAGAGTTACCAAAACCTACTTGCCCAATCCGAGTCGTTAAAGCGACGAGGATCGTCTTCGAGAGACCAACCACCGATTCCTGTGGTCCCGATAGCTACTGCGCCTCCCCGAACATACGAGACTGAAGACGATGATGACCTCGCAGAGTATATAGAGAGCACATTCGCTGATAACCTGCCTAGCGATGAGGCTGAAGACGAGGGTCTTGAGGAGCCTATCGAGGAGCAGGATGACGAGGAGGAGCACGGGACCACTCCCGACCCATCATCGACATGTATTTCGTTTACAAATTAGTTAGTGTTTCAATTGATTGACATATTTAATTAAGATTTTGATAATTTTGAAGAATCTTCTGCCCGCAAGAGACGGGGGAAGAACAAGAATATTGCGATGTCTAAGAGGCTAGCGGGGACGAGGATCCCTCTAACGTTTAGAGAGAATGATGGGAGGCCAGGCGGTACAGACGTGGGAAGAACACGGTGGTCTAGACATGTGGGGTCGATTATCCGGGACCCCGCAGCCGTCTCACACCGTCTTCTCAAGTGGAAGGCTTTAAGTGCAGACCAATTGGATTCACTGTGGATTGCTATCAAGGTAATACTTATAACTTGATTATACATTACGTCATTAAATAATTATTTGTAACATTTGGATGTTATTTTTTTCAGGATCCGTTCGAAGCGACTAATGGTGACATTGAGTCTTTTCGAAAGACGGGGTTGGGACACGCCAATCAGATATGGGATAGATGGCGGTCGGATTTGAACAAGAATTATATCCGCGTCCACAACGGAGACGAGGCGGCGGTACTGGCTAATCCTCCACCAGACTACAATCGAGATGATTGGGAGTTTGTGTGTCGCAACCATTTCTTCACAGAAACGTTTAAGGTACGGTTTCATAATTCAAATAAAAGTTGATATTAATTAATCTAACTTCATTTGTTATTTCAAATACAGAGACACAGTTCTACAAATATGAAGAACCGGAAGAATCTGAAATTCCCGCATCGAACGGGAAGTAGACCGTTTGCACAAATTGAAGACGAGTTGGTAAGTTCATTATTTGTAATAACTTAATATAAAAATTGTTATTAATTATATAAATCATTTATTTCAACAGGCGATTGAAATGGGACGGCCACCGTCTGTAATTGAAGTATTCAAGAGGACCCGTACACCAAAACCGACACAAGAAAACCCAACACCCGTCCCGGACGAACACGTGCAAGAAAAAATTGTAAGTGAATTGAATATGCCTAGTTTTTTATTATAGAAATGATATTTTATTTGAATTGTGCAGGCTGAGATGGAAGAGGTTGTTAGTAACGAACCGGGAATATCGGATTTTGAATTGACGGAGAGGGTATTCGGACAACAAAAACACGGGGTAGTGTTCGGAATGGGATCAAGCGTCCGGCCCACACACTTTCGTGAGGATCGTCGTAGTGGAAATAGTTCATAGCGAAACAATGAGCGATTGTTAGAAGAGAATCAAATAATGAAGCTCAAGCTGGAGGAACTGGAGAAGAGAGATGAAGAAAAAAGGCGGAAAATGGAAGAATTGCAATTAGAAAAGCAAGAAATTGTGGAAAGAATGGAGAGGGAGAAGTTAGAGATTACCGAAAAAATGGAGAGGGAGAAGTCAGAGATGAACGCAAGAATGGAGAGAATCGAATTATATATGAGGCAACAACCACCTCCTCCCCCCACAAGCTAAGGTTGTTTCGATTCAAAACATGTTTTCATTATAGGTTGAATTTATAACAGATTGTTCGGAATATTAGTTTGGTTTCAAATTTTGTAATGTTCATGATCAATTAATGTGATCGTTTAATGTATGCTGCATTTCTTTTATCATTAATATATTGGTTTGGCTGAACAGGTTTTGGTTGCAAGCAAAATAATCCGCACATTTTTAAAAAATTTGGGGAAAAAACCGAAAGTAATATTGAAATCTCTCGGTTTTTCTCTTTTTGGAAAAAACGAGAGATATTGGAAAACTCTCGATTTTTAGCCAAAGAGAAAACCGAGAGTTATATGACAAACCCTCGGTTTTTATCCAAAAGAGGAAAACCGAAAGTTTTGTAAATAACTCTCGGTTTTCCTCTTCGGGTAAAAACCGAGAGTTTTCATATAACTTTCGGTTTTCTTGAAAAGGAGAAACCCGAGAGTTATATGAAAACTCTCGGTTTTTACCCGAAGAGGAAAACCGAGAGTTTTGTAAATAACTCTCGGTTTTCCACATAGAGAAAAACCGAAAGTTCTTTGCAAAAACCCTCGGGTTTTCCACACAGAGAAAAACCGAAAGTTATTTGTAAAACGAGGAAAACCGAAAGGTCTTTGTAAAACCCTCGGTTTTCCACAAAATAGGAAAACCGAAAGGTCTTTGTAAAACCCTCGGTTTTTCCACAAAGAGAAAACCCGAAAGGTCTTGTAAAACCCTCGGTTTTTCCACAAAGAGAAAAACCCGAAAGTTTTCATATAACTCTCGGTTTTTCACTTTATGGAAGTCCCGAGAGAGTCAATACCGAGGGATGGCGAGGGTAACTAAAACCTTCGGTAAGGTGTCTTCACCGAAAGTTATAGGGTCAAAACCGAGAGTTTTAACTCTCGGTTTTGACCCCTTTTTCACCAGTGATCAATGTGTTTTGTCCGCTCATAAAAATCGGGTTTACGGTAATGTGAATTGCTGCTTTATTATCATAATGAAGTGTAATTGGCAGGGCAATCTGGATTTTGAAATCTAACAGCAAATATGTTATCCACTGTAATTCACACACTATTGAAGCCATGTTACGATATTCAGCTTCAGCAGAAGAACGAGAACGAGAAACAGTTTGTTGTTTGTTCGTTTTCCAAGCAATTAGCGAATTTCCGAGGTATACACAATAACTTGTTAATGATTTCCTTGAATCCAAACAAGATCCCCAATCATTATCACAGAAAGCAGAAAACTTAAGATTATTTTTTGAAGAATAAAATACTCCTAAAAAGGAGTTCCTTTCAAATATTTAACCACTTGTATAGCAGCATTAAAATGAGATTTAAAGGGTTTATTTATGAACTGACTTAATTGTTGAACACAATATGCAATGTCAGGTATTGTGAAGTTCAAATAAAGCAGTCTACCAACCAATCTTCTATGCTGGTTTACACCACATAAATCATCATTTATAAGATCATTAATCAACTTCGCTCCTTTTATTATAGGAATTATAGATGACTTTGAAACAATTAATTCTAAATCAGACACAAGATCAAGAACATATTTCCTTTGATTCACATATATGCCTTATTCTTTATGAATAATTTCTAATCTTAAAAAAAACTTAACTTTGACAAGATCCTTAATGGAGCATTTAGAATCAATTATAGATTTAATGTTTTTAATGTCCTGGAATGAATTATCAGCCATTAAAATATCATCAACATAAAGTAGTAAACAAGTAATTTGATCTCCTATACTTTTAATAAATAGGCAGTGATCATTCTAAGATTGTAAAAAACAATATTTTAAAGTCATTTAGAGATTTTAGAATGCCATTGTCTTAAGGACTATTTTAGTCCATATAAACTCTTATTGAGTTTGCATACTTAATTTAGAAATTCAGATTTTAAACCTTCTGGTATAGATATATGTACACATCTTCATCAAGAGAACCATGCAAAAATGCATTATTTACATCAATCTGGTGTAAATGCCATTTATTTGCGTCTGTTAATGAAAGCAATAACCAAACAGTTACATTTTTCACAACTGGTGCAAAACTTTGATGAAAATCAATTCCATCAATTTTATTATAACATTTTGCCATAAGATGTATTTTACATTTATCTATATTACTATATGCATGCATTTTTGTTTTGAAAATCCATCGACATCCAATGACCTTTTTACCTTTCAGTAATTGTGTAAATGTTCAAGTGTTGTTTTTATTTAAAGTATTTAGTTCAAGATTCATTGCTTCAACCCAATCTGAATTTAAAACAGATTGTTTATATGAAATTGGATCATGTGTTTGATCAATCTTTCCTAAAAAATTGGTATATATAGAATCATTACAAACAGTTGAAAAAGGAAAAGTTAAAGGAGTGGAATTTTTCTTACTATTGTCAGTTTTATTTATGAAATCTTTCATTCAAGATGGTGTATGTGAAATTCTAGAGCTTCTTTTTACAAAATTTTCTTTTACTATTCAATGTGGCAGAGTTTTCATTTTGATTATCAACTAAAATTTCAGGTAAAATATTCTCAACTTGAGTTTCAGCAGAAGATTCAGGTTGTGTTTCAGCAGAAGATTCAGGGTGAGTTTCAACCGAAGATTCAGGTATAACATCACTTTCATGTTCTTTTATGCTTATATCTTCAAGTTCATCATGTCAAAAGGATGAAACATTTACTAATTTAACTTTAGAGCATTCTAATAAATTTTTATTAGTCATGAATGAAAACATATCCTCATGAAAAATCACATCCCTAAAAATAGATATAATTCCAATTTCTAATTCATATACATTATATCATTTCTAATTCATAGGATATCCAATGAATACACATGTCAATCGTCTATGTGCAAACTTTTAATTTTGTGGAATTATATTTGTAGCATAACATAAACATCCAAAAATTCTTAAGAAATTATAATCTGGATTAGTTTTATTAAACATAAAAAATGAAGTTTTTCAATCAAGCATTTTCATAGGCATTCGGTTAATCAAATATGTAGCAATAAGTAATGAATATGGCCAAAATTTAGAAGGCATGTGTGAATCAAACATAATTGACCTAGCTACTTGAACCAAATGTCTATGTTTTCTTTCCACAACCCCATTTTGTTGTGGAATATATGCACAAGTTGTTTGATGAATCATTCCTAGAAATTTAAACAAATTAGAACAACTATTGTTTATGAATTCAGTCTCATTATATGTTCTAATTATCTTAACTGCAATTTGATACTATTTTTTTATAAAAACAAAAAAAAACTTGAAGTTATTCAAAAACAAAAGTTTTATCAGGAATTAAGTAATCCATGTACATCTAGAAAAATTATCCACAATAGTTAGCATATATGAACAATTTAAAACAGATTCTTCTCTATAAGGAACTAACAAATCCACATGAATAAGCTCAGATGTTTTGTTAGTATTAGTTGTGCTATTCATGAAAGGTAATTTGTGTGATTTAGACAATGGACATGTATAACAATGTTTATCTCCATGAAAAAAATTTGGTAAACTTTCTTAATGACTTCATCTGAAGGATGTCTAAATCTTTTATGAAGAATTTCAGAATCAACAATTAAAATGTTTACACTCTGACTAAAAAGGTTATTATCAGAAACATTGTTTTCATAATCTAAAAGAAAAAAAATCAGAAACATTATTAGTAGTTCTATCATCAGAAACGAAATATAAATTCCCTATCATCTTTCTAATTTAAACAATTGATGAAAACTCCTTATACATCATATACTCCTCAAGCGTTGGAGTCTGCATATTCATCTTGATTGGAGACATTGTTAGCCACGTTGAATGATCCTTTCCTTTTATATTTATCGTTTGATCTTTCCTTTGGTTGTTTCCACTAGTCATGATATCCAACTATCTTGAAACAATTTTTCTTGAGGTGGTCTTTTCCTCCACAATGAAGACACACCACATTCCTGGACTTAGACTTGTCTGAACTGTTGTTCCTCATATCATTTCCCCCTTGTATACATAGAACTACCTTGATTAACATTCCTCAAGTAGTTTTTCTTTTTAACATTATGTAACATAGTGAATGCCTTATACATAGTAGGTCATGGTTCTTGCATCAAAATTTGATCCTTAACGTATTCATATTGTTCGTTAAGTCCCATTAGAAATTGTAACAACTTATTTTCCTCATCATCTTGTAATATCTCTTGTTCAATAAAGCATCCATCACAATCTGTCTTAGTTCCTCTATATCTACATCTCCTAAGTGGCTTTAAACTCATCATTTCATCCTAAAGAAGTCTTACCTTAGAATAGTATTCTTCAAGATCATTTTCTCCTTATTGTAGGATGACAATGTCTTTCTGCAAATAGTATCTCCTCTGACCGTTGTTCCTTTTATATCTAGATTTCACTCCAGCCACAGATTACGACTATTCTTGGTCGACTGAAACCTCCTTTGAAGCCTTATATCGATCGTATTCATCATCCATGCTCTGACCATGGAGTCAACGATTCCCTACTATCTTTCGTTTTCAGGATTCATTGGCCTCGAAAATGATCCATCAATGAAGCTGATCTTGATTTTTGCAGATAATGCAAGTTGGACGTTAAGGCACCACCCATAGTAAGTTTCTCTAGTAAGAACTGTCGTTGTAAGTGTAAGTCATGGATGATCTGCCGGATGAATCACAAGAGGATCGTTGTTATACTTCCTTTTTATCGGAAGATTCGATTGAGGAGAGGAGTGAGAGATATGCCCTGTAGATGTATGGCTAGGGTTACTTGATTCTTCAATGATATTCACCATTTTGGTGTTTGCTTCTCCGATAATCTTTAGCGTTAGAACGATTCTTGCTCTGATACCATGTGCAATTCAACGATAATCGTTGAATCAAGAAGATATATGAATAATTTGTAGAGAGAATTTTGAGAGAAATGAAGAACACAAAATTGAGAGAAAAATCTGTAAAGGGACTTGTGATATTTTATTCCATATTAATAATATCACAAAGTCCAATATTGGTACAAAAACTCCCACATATTCTAAATAAGTATCTCAACTAATTATATGTACAAATTATACACAAACCTTTATAATTAATACTACTTAATACAAATATGGTTATAACAAAATGAATGGTTATAACAACTTAGCTTAACAATCTAACAAGATCATAACTAAGTCTTTAACAAATTCATAACTAAATATTGAATTATTTTTACATTTCTTCTACAAGACTTGATGGAAACCTAGGGACTGGCACAGACAAAGTCCTGTACGAGGTTTTGGTGCACAATGCTTAAGGAGTGGAGTTTTTGAATGAACCTCATTATTGCCGCATTTAGGTCTTGAGATATATGGATCTTTGGCTGCTCTGTTAAGAAGTCTTGGAGATCTTCGAGGAGGTACAACAAATCCTCTTCACGATTCCCTCACCAAAAGCTTGTATGAACAGTGAGGGATATGTGGATCTTTTGCTACTATGTTAAGAAGTCTCGGAGATCTTCGAGGAATTACATATAATCGGACGATTCCTCTTCACGATTCCCTCACTAAAAGCTTAAAAAGAAAGTGAAGATACATATAACTGGACAATTCCCTCACTAAATGCTCAAAAAGAAGACAGTGACGCTACATATATTCGGAGCTCCGAAGACCTGCGAGATTTGCAAAATGCCCGGATGAACGTGGAAAGCGCGTATATGCCACCTCCAATTCTATTCCTTAATCATTATTATATATATATATATATATATATATATATATTAGTCTATTTGAGCTTGAATTAACACGTACATTCATATAGTGTGTATCATTATTAAATTATTTGTTTTAACTAAATAATATCTATTTAGGTCCAATTTTAAATACACTTACAAGAAATTAAGTACGTGTCCGATGTGATCTAGGGCTGCAAATGAGTCAAGCTACTCGGTCAAAGCTCGACTTGAACTTGACTTTGACCGAGTTCGAGCCGAGCTCGAACTGACTCGTTTATTATTTGAGTCTAACTCGAGCTCATATAAAGTTTGCTCGATGGATTATCGAGCTTTTTCGAGCTGCATAATATATAAATATTTTTTATTCATTTAATATTTAAATTTTAAATAATATTTTTTTTCTTCTCTCTCTCTTCAAAGCCCACATGAAGGCCCATTAACCCCTAAAGTAAAACTTTAATTCCTAATATATTGTTCATTCATAATATTATACCATGAGGTCCATGACTCTTCATCTCTTCTTCATCATCATCATATTTCTTCTTTTTCAGTTACTCTAGTTATTCTTCTTCTTCAATCACTATTATCTCTTCTTCTTTAATTATTTTTCTTTTTCAATCACTTTTATCTATTCTTCTTTAGTTCTTTTTCTTCTTTAATCACTCTTATCTATTCTTCTTTAGTTTTTATCTCTTCTTATTCAGTTTTAATATTATTTTTTTTATTTTTCATCTTTTATTTTTCTTCTTCTTTCTTCCGTCTTCACATCTCATTAATTCACAAAAGATTATAGGTATTAGAATTTATTTTAACTTCTTTTATAATTATTATTATTTTTTTAAAATAATTTTGATTTCTTTTTGTTTTAAGTAAATCTTGCGACAAAGAAAAGAATAAAACAACTATTGTGTTGGTTAACATAGTAAGTTTGTATTCTTCGTGCTTTTCTTTATGCTTTCTTCATTTATTACGAGAACTTTTATGTTTATCTAGATAGAGTTGAATAAGTAAAAAAAATAATAGTAGGTAATGATAATATTATATTAATTAATATATTATATATAATATTGAAAGAGATAAGGAAAAGTTAATATATTATATATATATAATAAAAGTTTATTATAAATAATAATGAAAAAGATAAATAAAGGTTAATATATTATATACAATAAAAATAAATATTAGGGATATAATAACTAATATATTATATATAATATTAAATAGATAAAAAAATATTAATATATTATATATAATAAAAGTAAATATTAGGGAGGTAATAATTAGTATATTATATATAATATTAAAATATATATAAAAAATGTTAATATATTATATATAATAAAATTAGTATATATTATATAGAATATTGAAAAAAATATTAATTCACTATATATAATAAAAGTGAATATTAGGAATATAATAATTAGTATAATATATTTAATATTGAAAAAATAATAAAAAAAATTATTAATATATTATATATAATAAAAGTATACTATATATAATATTGAAAGAGATAAAAAAAAAAAGTTTAATATATTATATATAATAAGAGATAAAAAAAAAATTGTTTTATTTTTAATATAACTTTAGTTAAATTTTAGTAAGTTAATTAAATTTCACTTATTTATTTTTGCATGTATTTTTTTTAAGTTTAACTCATTTCATATTATTGAATGCAAGTAGTACGTGTGCTATGATTGAAGAACATGAGTAAAAGAAGATTAATATATTGAATGTTCAAACAATTCATATAGTTTTGGAAGTGTTTTAGAATTTTGATTAGTAATTATAGTTTGATGTTTTGAACAATAATGTTTTGGAATTTTGAATTATTATGATTGTTTCATATTTTAATTTTAAAATATCATGTTATAAATGTTGAATATGTGAGAAAGTTTGATATTTTTATTTTGAAAATAAATTTGGTTCGAGTTGGAGCTTGAGTTCAAGTTTGAGTCGAGCTCGAGTTTGAAATTGAAAACTCAATTTTTGTTCAAACTTTCGAGTCGAGCTGAACTCATAGGTAATATAGTCGAGTCGAACTCGAGCTCAAATTTATAAGTTTGTTCGAGTTCGAGTCGAGCTAATAAATACTTAATTGAGTCGAGCTCGAGCTACAGCAAGTTTGAGCTCGACTCGGCTCATTTGCAGCCCTAATGTGATCCAAATAGTATTAGTGGTTAGGCATTAAGAATTTTTTTTTTTTAAAAAGGAATAATTGCTAATTGGAAATCAAACTTGGGCCGATTTTATTAAAAAAAAACTCAAATTTAAAATTGTGTCATACATAAAATTGACTCAAAGGTAAGAACATAAATTATGTTAAAACAAGAGGCAAACCAAAGTAAAGAAACGAGAGGATGATCAGAAACATGATTTAAATAACCTTGAATAATCGTTAGAACATGAAACATTAGAGGTTTCAAGACCCGCTCAAGAGCAAATATTCCAAGAGAGTTATTGAAAAAGAACAAATCACAATTATTGGAATCCTTGAGACCAAAGTCAAACTTAGTAATGTTGAGAACATTTATTCACAGTGTTTTGCGGACGGCTGTAAATTTATTCACAACTCCAACAATAAATACAGTCGAATTTGGGTCGGATGGGACTTCAAATGGTGGATGTCAAAGAAACTCATAACAACTCCCAAGTGCAAAAAAACGCTAAGCTTTCTCAATATTGCAATCGTATACGGTGACAACTCAATTAGTAGCAGAATGGTGCTCTAGAACCGCCTTAGAAACCACATTGATGACAACAAGCCTTGGACCATTTTAGGTGATTTCAACTTATGACATATCAACAAAAGACTCCCAATTTTTTAGCTCTCCTAGGATATGCTCGACTTAACAAATGTATCAAAGATTTGGGCTTCATTGAACCGCCTGCTTTGGAAACTTTTTTTATCTGGTCATTCATGCTTGTTAACAACCACATTAGAAAGAGCTGAATCGACAAAGGGATAATCAATAGAACCTGAGTCATCTAATTCCCCAAAACCCACATCCAAGTCCATGGTTCGGAAATCTCCAACCACTGCCCCATTATGCTTTTGGGGATAACAAGGAAAGAGCCAAACGCCCTCAAGTTCTTCGATTTTTAGATAAAAAATGACGATTTTAGTGACATTGTCAAGAATGTTTGGACCGAACAGATTCAGAGTATAAAAATGTATCAAGTTAGTCAAAAGTTTGTCCTCCTCAAACCTAAACTCGATAGTAACAGTACAGTAACATCTCACACCAAGTCTTTGAAGACAAGTCGAAACTGGAGGCCAACCAGAACAGACATCTCCGCCACAACAGCACGAGCCAAGGGCACGACGACCAAAAGGAAGCCCTCATAGGATTTCGCAAACTCAGCTCCTATAAAGAGAACTTCGCCCCACCAAAAATTTAGGCAAAACTGGCCCACACTAGGGGATAAGAACAACATTCTTCTACTAAAATTGCTCTACCAAAAATTTCTAAAACAACGTCATTCGTCTCCATATCTCATGGACAGAAAGATATGCACTTGGAAACAATCAACTTTTATAAGCTCAACGAGACTTGTTATAGTAGACGAGATCATAGACCTATTTTAGCATGAAAAGCCCTAGGCTTGACAAATTCAATGCAACCTTCTTCAAGGTCAACTTGAACATCATCGAACATAGTCTTTATTAGGCTGTCACTGAATTCTTTTGGAACCATAAATGTTTAAATAATGAAATCTCCTTCCCATTTTCTGCTTAATATCACTTATAAAACTATTTCAAAAAATCTTAGTCTAACAGTCCAGATGCCAGGTCCATCTCCCATAACACTGCAGGCAAGGAATGACTTTTAAAGTTATTGACACCATTAAATGGAGCGATAATCACAATTTCTTAACTGTCTCTGTTTTCCTTTTATTTTTATTGACAGGAATATGCCAGTGTGTCTCGATCCCACTTCACTATGAGTGTTAACATTATCCATGACCGGTTTTTCAAAAGGGGAAAACGGGGTACTTTGAGGCAATTGAAAATGAATCATAAATACAAATATAATTTACAGAAAAGAAGATTGTAGGGCAGCATCAAGATCATACAGATTATAAAGAACCCATTTGAATCATTAATACATGAAGCTGCCTCTTAAATTCTCTATAGGCCGGGTGAAATAGGGTAAACACATTGAATATTAAAGAACCCATTTGGATCGGCCAAATAAGATCAACACTTTACTATGATACAGAAGAAGATACATATTTGACTCTATAATTCGCAAAAAGATATCGATATCGAAAAAAGGATATCTTCGCGAAGAGACAAGTTAGTATATGCCCGCAACGGAACATAAGTGTCATTATCAAAGACACTTTGATCTCTCATAGGCAATTGACAAATAAAATTACAATATAATCGTGAAGGGTGGATTTGATTTCAGCGTTAACGCCAAGATTTGAATCAAATCTATGTTCTTGACAATCCCCATCATCAGATGTGAAAGACAGAGAATGAAAAGTACAGGTAATGGAATATGATCAAAACCCTAGTTTAAATACAAGGACAAACCCTAGTTTCTTTTTGCTACTGGGTAAAGCCCACATGTTTAGATGGAATGGTATTGGGCTTGACTTAATCCTTTTAAAGTCCATACTCTAAATATTTAAAGCCCAATTATAGAATTAAATCTTCTTAGGCCTTGTTTGATAATCAATTAATTGAATTTCAAATAAAAGTAATATGAGTTCAAACAAAATTAAATGATTAAATATAATTATGTGAAAATAAACTCAATATTTATATAAGTGGAAAAAACGAAAAAATCGAAAGTAAGCGATAAAAAAAGAGACAAAACTACATTGTTTTGAGATAATTTTATTATATTAATCAATTACTATTAAAAAAATACACTCACAATATCTTTATAATTTTAAACTAACCTTACAATAACTAAAAAGTTAATGTCAATCATATTAAATTTTATGTATTTATTTAAGAAATATATTTATATAAATTTTCAAAACAAAAAGTATAACATATCTTATAGATAATCACTAACAAAATATTTGATCCAATTTTATTTATATATAAAGTAACAAAATAAATAAACAAATTCTTTAAATTGGACATAGGAAACTGAACTATTAACACATATAGAAAACAATAGAAGACCAATTTTATATTTTCTTTATCGTTTCTACCAATCAAGATATCTATGAAGATATTTTTAATTTTTTTTTTTTTAATTTCATTTTCTCTCTTAATCATATTTCTTAAAAACACAAAAATCTACTTATGATAAGATTCCACAAAGGCAGACAACCCATCAATTTACCATACACTAAGACCATCTCCAACCCTCACCCCCATTTTCATCTCCAAAATGCAGTAAACGTCACATCAAACAGTAATTCATCTCCAACCCAAAAACCCATTTCCAAACTCAAAAGAATATTCTCAGAATATTCTTTTTTACACCAACTTTTTAACTTTACTAATATTATCTATATATTTATCAACTTTATAAATTTAACCCCAATCTTTTCTAATTTGTTTATGAATTTTTTTTTTATAAATTAATAATTCATACACATAAATATAATTTAATAATATTTTAAACAAACAAAAATTATAATAATATTTTTATACTAGTATTGTTTTAGTAATTTAAGTGTGTTTTTTAAATTTTATAACATATAACGAATTATTATTTTATATTTTTTGAAAATTGTTAATTTTTTTATCAATATTATTTATAATTATAAATTTATAATATAAATAAATAAAATTATTAAATACTTAAATAAATTATAAATAAATACAAAAAGATTATAAATATATATAATTAAATAAATGTTTAATATAAAAGAAAACTTAAAGAAAATTTTAATTAAAATAAGAAAATACAAGGGCCTTTTCACATATTTTGGAAAACTGCAGTATGAACAGTCTTCCGCCATATATGGCGTCTTCTTCCTCTAAATATGCCGGAACTCCATTTTGGCGGAGGATTTGGAGGCCGGTTGGAGGAGAATGGGCTACTGCAAACCCAATTTGCAGTAGGGTTGGAGATGCCCTAAGACCATCTCCAACCGGACACCAAAACGCAAACGCATTCCCATTTTTGCTCCAACCGGCCACCATACGCATACCCAAAATGAGAATTTACTCTCTCTCTAAACAAAAAAACCTATATATGCGTAGTTACTGTTCATTTCCCAAATTTTTTTTATAAATTTTCAAATAAGCCCTTGAAATATATATACTCTTTAATTTAAATATTAAACTTGTTTATATGAATTATTTGAAACATTTCATTTGCTCTATAATTAAATATTAAATTTTATTATACTTAAATTTTATTTAATTTATTTTTTATTTTATTTTTTATTTTATTATATATTTTTATGTTATATTCTATAACTTAAATTTTAATATAATATGTTTATTTATTTAAATATATTATTAAATTATATGTTAAGTATGAATTATTGATATATAATTAATTTTATTTTAATTTTATTAAAAATAAAAAAAAGATTAGGGTTAAATATGTAAAGTTAATAAATATATAGATAATATTAATAAGGTTAAAAAGTTAGTGTAAGAAAAGAATATTCTAAGAATATTCTTTTGAGTTTGAAAATGGGTTTTTGGGTTGGAGATGAATTACTGTTTGAAGTGACATTTACTGCATTTTGGGTTTAGGAATGGGTTTGTGGGTTGGAGATGGTCTAACAAACCAATACTATATGTCATATTTTTTTCTTCTCATTTTGTTAAATACAAGTTTAATCCTTTATAAATAAAAACAATATATTAAGTAAAAATAACTTATCAATAGTAGATATTTGTTCAACAAGATAAAAAAAAAAATTAAAATAACTAGAAAAACTTAATAGTAACAGTATTACCATTTTAGTTATTTAAATTTTTCTTAAAAAAATGAATTAGTGTCGTCTTCTATTTTAATATAATATTTTCTTTTTTTTTAATAAGTGGATCATGTAAAAACAAAATAATAATTCCCGCTCATTTTTCTCTTATTATTTCGATATATTTTATATTTTTTAAGGCATTTTAACCGTTTTGGATATGTATATCTAAAAAAAATTAATTTAAAACACAATGTATATATTTTATGATTTTTTTATTGACAAATGTCTAAAACTCCATTTAGTTGAATGAGACACCCCAAAATTCTAAAAAAACAAAATATAACAATTGGGCCATTTTAAATGTAAGATCATAATAATATAAAAAATTTACAGAAATTGTTAATCAACAAACAATAATTATAATAATAATAAAAAAAATAAAATAATAAAAATAAGATTTCTTTCCTGCCAAAACTTTTGGGAAGTAATGGAGTCGATCTGCAATACTCTTCTTCTTCATCCACAAAGCGAATTTCTTTGGGATTTCTTTCTATAATTTGAAATTGAAATTGATAGAGAGAATATGGAACCACCACCACAGTACACTACTCAGCGACTAGCATTCGTGGGAAGCACAATAGAGATGGCAAGTCGGCCTTCTCATAATCCCGACAACGATCGGACCACCGGCGACTTCCGCGCACCGCTGGATTGTAACCTCGCCTCCCTCTGCGATCACATCCAACAGGAAGGCTTCAACAATGGCGCCTTCTATGACATCCTCGTCCACGCTATGGACTCCACTTACCGCCTCCACCGCTTCATCCTCTCCCGCAGTTCATACTTCAGGTTTTCCAATTTCTTACTCAATTTCGTTGCTCTCTTATTCTTCTATTAGATTGCTCATTTAAGTTTGTTACTTGCACGGAAATTTTTAAGTATTTTATTAGGTTGCTGATCATTTTATTTTCTTATTACTGGTTCAGACTTAATTGTAGTTGCAAACTGTAACTCTTCTTGGTAATCAAGGAAGTGAAAAATATAAATACTAATCACAATCCTTAAAGCTTATATATATATCTGATTGAGAACCAGGGTTAGAAGAAGGAGAGAACACAGTTAATTGAGAGACAAATATGTCATTCTCTACCCTACTATATACGAATGTATAACCTGATTCTGGGGAGTTTCAAAGACTTTTTTCTACGCTCTCTGCAAGAAGAATTGAGAGGAAACATATGCTAAAGATGATGAGTATGTGAGATCTCAACCAATTTATGATCAAACTTGTGTATGTTTATAGGGTATATCAGACACAATTTCTTATATTTGCTTGGTTTTATGTTTTTTTATTTAGAAAACAAGAATAAATCAATCAGCAACAATAGTGATATTGCCTATAGTTAACAGGCCAATCCATAGAGAGGACAATACCCCTTTCCATTGTAAAAACAGCAATAACTAATATTAATTCAATGCCAAAAGGAATCAGATATGTTTTCTTTTTATTGATGTACTAAACCTAACTGTAGAATTCCCTATGTCTTACACAGGAGATACTAAACTTTCTGAATGATTAAGTTCAATATTTATATCAGTTTATATAATTTAAGTTTCTTCAGAATCAGAAGAAACCAACTATTGATCACCACCTACTAATTTACAAGTCAGCAAATTTTTATTTTATTTTAATTTCAAATGGTCATGAAGTCGAACCCATGAGCCTGTGGCCATGAGTCTTGCACTCTACCACTAGCAAATTATATTACATGTTGTCGATGCACTTTGAAACTTCCTACCTTGTTGCCGCATGGCATTGATGGCAGGAATATGCTTCATGGTCCTTGGCAAGAAGCTCAAGCTTCAATTGTGACCTTACAAATAGATGATAAGAATGTCAATGGGGAGGCTATAGAAATTGCTTTAGCTTATCTCTATGGGCACCACCCAAAGCTCAACGATGATAATGCTTACCGTGTTCTTGCTGCTGCATCTTTTCTTGACCTTCAGGTATAACATTGTGTGCAGGTCCCATTCTACGGCTTCAAACGTTTATCATAATTCTCCTGATTATAACCTTGGACTTTTTTCTTTTCAATGGTATCATAATTTTCTTAATATGGTTCTTGATGCAGGAATTGTGTTCAATGTGCACAGATTTCATTATATCAGAACTTTGGACCTCAAATTTCTTAATTTATCAGGTTTGATTTTTTTATAGTCCACACGCTTTAGTTTTTATGGTTAATCTTATCTGTCAAAAAATAGACGTTTGCCGAGAATCAAGATTACGGAAGCCATGGTGAACGTGTTAGAAGTGCTTGCTGGGGTTATCTTTGTCAGAGTGGAGCTATGGAGCTGAAAGAGGTAAGTATTGTTTTATTTTTGAATTTTTTTTGTCAATGTTATGAATTTTGCCTATTGGACAAAATAATTTTCATCCATTTAATGGTGATTATGGACTTATTGTGTTTATTTAAAAGAACCCTGCTTTGTATATCTTAGGCCTTGTTTGATGAAGGGTTATTCTTATCCCATCATTAACCAATTCGTCAATTATCATTCATTTATTCTTACTTTATTTTTTATAATGTTTTAATATTAAATACAAATGATATTTTAGTCAGTTAACTTAAAATAACCTCAAATTTCCCACTTTTTCATCAAAAAGGTCTTTTTTTCCCAAAAAAAGGATTATTTTTATAAAAAACACTACATCAAAGATGCTCTGAGTTTCTGTTTGTTTCAGTTCTCCAATATGCTTTCTCTATTCTTATTAGGTGCTCCCAAAATTGTCTTCCCAGACTCTTCATGTAGTTATTTTTATAAAAAAAACTACATCAAACATTTCTTAGTTGCTGTTTGTTTCAGTTTTCCAATATGCTTTCTCTATTCCTCTTAGGTGCTCCCAAAATTGTCTTCCCAGACTCTTCATGCGTTGCTTATATCAAATGAATTGTGGGTGACCAGTGAAGAGAAGCGGTAAGGAGATACTTTTTACTATTGCATATGAAATTTATCACATTTTATTCATAAATTTGGTAAAACCATATGAGAATTTTTTTCCATTCTTTTATTCAAAGGTTTGAATTGGCACTACACACCTTCTTGGCAAAGAGTGCTCTTTGCAATGCAGAGCATCCAGATCAAGGAAATTCTTGTACTGATGTAGGATCAAATATTCAGTTGAATAATTCTAGATTAAAAGGGAAGAATATGGTTGATTGTGGTGTTGATAGAAAATTGGAATGTGAACTCGGGTGTTTAAGTTTGAAAGTTGACATCAAAGGATCTGATACGTTGGAAGAGCTCACAAACGGTATCATAGATTCTGAAGGCAGTGCTTCTTGTGCAGCTCAACAGTCACAACAAAGTGGGCCAATTGATTCATGCTTAGAACCAACACACATTTGCAATGTCGGGCAGATTTCTTCCGGTGAATCATTGCCATATATAAATAGAGTCAGTTCTCCCTGTTCTTATGCTGAAGTGCTAGTTAGTAGTGTAGCAAGTGATGTAGTCAGTGATTTTACAAACTTGCAAGGGCAGTCTGAAGGGCCTTGCTACCAGTTGAATAATAACAATTGGCTTGATGAGGATCAAAGGGACGGCAGTTTGCTGAACTCTTCTTGTAACAGCTTTTTGCCTAGTGAATGGGGGAGATATAATGCCCCTGTTCTTTCATGGGGTGGAAGGATAGTGGGTCATCGTCAGGTGAAAGGTTATGCAAAAGAGAACTCTGGTGCGATGATGGAGGAGGACTACGATGCTTTTGTCAATGTCTTTGAAGGTGGTTCTTTACTATACTGTAACATAGCGTTTGAAACACTTTTAAATGTGAGAAGAAAGCTCGAAGAATTGGGATTCCCTTGCAAAGCCTTGAATGATGGTCTTTGGCTCAAGGTTGGAACATATGATTATTTGCCTACTTCCTCCCTCATTCCTTCTTTTGATTTTTCTTGTGAACTCCGGCAGTAATGACTAGTGAGATTTTTGTTGCAGAGTCCTGAATGCCTTTTCACTTTTGTAGCTTGATATGTTAATAACATTGTTTTCAACCCACCTTGTGTAGCTCAATTTGGCAAGAGACTTGGACTAAGGGCTTACTACTCTGATGTCTCAAGTTTGTTTTCAATGAAATACCAGATTGAAGTGGGAGGTCATGCGATGGGTTGTTGTGCTAGATTAGTCGAGCTGCACGTAAAACTGACTCGGGCGCACTGGTTAGAAAAAAACATCCTTTTCAGCATAGTGCTAGACAGTAAACACTAGACCTTTTTTTTCCAATTTGAGACCAAGTTTTTTTTTCTATGTAAGAGACTAGCACAACATCCCAATGCTCCCCCACTTCAATCAAGGTGCCTATTAGATGAAGACTACTCTTACTTCTTGAGCTACCCTGGGTGTGTGCCTAGACATTATTGAACCTTATCTCCCGGTTTGAATCAATTTTCCTCGTTTATGCAAAGCTTATGTGTTCAAGTGTTTTTCTTGTATTTGTAATGACTTGTGATTCTTTTTGTCTGTCATAGATGCTCTTGAGCCAACGAGTGCAAGAAATTGGTCAAGACAGTTGCAAAAACTGCTGCCTTGTTAGCATGGCATGCACTTGCAGACAACAATTTTATTTCTCTCATGTAGCCACTGGCACTAATTATTACGTGCAAGAGAATGATCAGAATAATATGGCGAGCAACAATGGGAACAACATATATGACCATAGTTCTTCTCAAGGAGAAGCATATGGCCCTTTTAGGCCTGTTAGAGCTCATGTTAGGGGAGCTGTTGAAGGATTAGCTGGTATTGGACGTGGAACTAGTTCTACAAATCTAGCATCAGCAGCTGTTTGGCCTCCCACTCGTTTTGTCTTTTCTAGGGTCCCATTGGGTATAGGAAACCGAAATTGCCAGCAATCTCATGCTCATGAGGATTCTGAGGCTAGAGCTGATCGAGGTGGTGACCTAACTGGAGATGGGTTGACTGCTTTGGTTGGACTCAGCCAAGGTGTGAACAACAACAACAACAACAACACGGCTATTAGCCATTTAGACCATACGGTTAGAGGCTATGAGATGGATCTGCAGAGCAGATTTTCTGGACCTTCTGTTGCTGGGACAAGTACAAGTAACACCGCCGTGCAGATGCTGGAATCGCTTGAAAGTGCCATTGAACTTGAGTGGGAAAATCCAGAAAATTCTATATCGTTGGATATGAAAACGCCTTTATGTCAGTTTCCTCCCTTTCGCTTTGCGTAAGTTACTATTCTTTGGTTGGACATATTTTAAAATTTTTGTACTTTACTAATAAGACAATTAGTTATTTATGCTGTGACAACTTATAGAGTGGAGTTTCACGATGTGATCCGTCTCCTTGATGGTCAAGTCAAGCACTCTCCAGAAGCATTCTATGCTGGTTCTCTTTGGAAGGTATTTCAGTATCTTGAAATCATTGCTGGTTACTGGTTAGGAATGACAAATAGTTAAATAATATGGTTAATTTTGATGGTTGAATCATATATATATATAGGTTAGTGTTCAGGCATTCAGTGATGAAGATCCTCAAGGACGGCGAACTCTTGGTAAAATCATCTTCCAACCCACCCAAAACATTTCTTCTTGTGACACCTCTTAGGCCTTGTTTGATCTATGGTTATTTCCAAATAACCTTGTTTAATAAGATTTTTATAATAAAAAAATAGAGGGTTTATGTGATCGATGAGTAGATTGTTAATTTCAAATAATCCACATCAAAGAAGGCCTTTGTTAGATTAGAAGATCATATTTGATGTGATTGACATGTGACAGGATTATTTCTCCATAGAAGGAAGGCTGATGCAACTGATTCTTATAGAAAGGTTAGCTTGATTATTATTGCTTATTAGAACAAGAAGCAGTTTTTTATTTTATTTACAATTTCCCATCTGCAGGTTCAAATGTATGTGGATTCACGGGAGAAGATTACTGCACGCTATCAAGTGAGTTAGAATAAACATTATTCTTATTCATATAAAAGCTTTGATCACCTAAACCCGCTATCGGAAAATATGCAGTTAATCTGTCCATCAAAAAGAGAGGTGTTGGTATTAGGGAGTTTTAAGCAAACCGGAACTCTTTTGCCTAAAGCGCCCAAAGGGTGGGGATGGAGAACGGCCATATTCTTTGATGAACTAGGAGACATTCTCCAAAATGGGGCTTTGCGTATTGCTGCTGTCGTGCAGATTCTTTGACAGTTACCAGGTTTGCTACTTACTGATCTTTTTGTTGCTTTTTACTAGGAAATTTGTTTCTCGAGTAAGATTGTTACGAGTTTATATATATATATACTAGAACAAAACTAGCAGTTGAGATTCTTGAGAATGACAAGTAGTACCACATTTGAAGTGGGCCTTTGTTGATATTTGATTGGTAGTATGACAAGTAGTACCACTCTGTGAATGAATAATTGTGATGGAAACGAAGCTCCTGAGATCAGCCCAGCCGAGTTGGAAGAGGCAATTGCGGTGTTAATACAACTCCATCCCGACAAAAAATGTTCTATATACGAAAACGATCTATGGTCGCGAGTCTGACCACAGCCCATGGAGCCTATGTTCAACTTTCAAAATCATTTTGGGGTTTTGTTATGTTTGTTGTTTTTTATTTTATATATTTCATTATTTTGTTCAACTTTTTTAGAAATTAGTATTTTGTCAACAATTATGACAATCACAGTTCTATTAGAAAAATTGACAAAATAAACGTTGAATTGTAATCTTTTGGCATGGTATGAAATGGTCTGGTTAGTTCTGCCAATTTAGCTAAAAAATGTGCCATATGATTGTTAAATATAAAAGCATAAAAATGTTAAAAACAATAATTAAATATATCTATACAGCAAAATATATTAATTTAATCCATTAGTTAACAACTTAACATAAGTGAAACAAGTTTTCCCCCAATTCAATTCCTTCCAAGTGAAGGAAAATATGGTAAATTTAACTACAATATGAATTTTATTTTATAACCACTTCCAATTATTTTTTCTTTCTAAAATCAACTTGGAACTTCAAACTTTTTGGATGCAATGTTGGGGATTTAAAGACAAGTAATTAATGAAAAACTAGTTATTTCAAAATATTACCAAGAGCTTGTTTGATTTTTTTTCTTCTTTCAATTTTGTTCAATTTTTTTGCTTGATAATAGTGATGTGATAGTAAATTTATAAAACAAATGTTAAAAGAATCTAAAAAAAAACTTAAAAAATTCATATAAAACGAACTCTAATGAGAGTTTTCATAGAAGGAAAGACTTAACTCAAAGACTTGAAAGAACTTGTGGGAGGAAATTGATCAAAGTATGTATCATAGAGACCTAATTTTTGTCGGCGATACTTACCAATTTTTGTCTTAAGGTAATTTCAATTTCCGCATAAAATATTTAACATGAATTTTCTAATACTGTTTTATTGGTTTATTTGTCTTCCTTTACTTTAATACTTCATTCTTTAAGAATGTATTGAGAATTTTAGTATTTTTTAAATTGTTTATATAATTTAATATCTAGATTATTAATATTTTAAATTAATTTTTGTAGATTTTATGTATTATTTACTAATTGATTTGTTATATTTAACTCTCAAATAAAAATAAATAAGAATTAAATCATTATTAAAAAAAGTAAAGAAAAAAATGACTACCAAAGAAAATCAAGAACAATAAAATTGAAGTTAACCGAATTCGAATAGATTCTTCAAAGTAACCAAGGCATTGATTTTATTGACGATTTAACCAAGTACCCATATGTTTATGCATTTATTTATATACTTAGTGCAAATAACCTTTAACATTATATTTATGCATAACTTTATGTTTTCCTTGGTTCATTATTTATATATATTTTCATATAATTTTTTTTATTAAGTTTAAAAATTTTCAATATACTCTTAATTAATAAAATATTATTTATATTTAAATATGTAATTTTCTTTTAGTTTAAATTGTTATTGTTTATTTGCTTAAATTTGTTATTGCTATTATTTAGTTTATCTTATTATTATTATTATTATTATTATTATTATTATTATTATTATTATTATATTTGATGATAAATGTTATTTTGATTGTATTGCTTTTTTTCTTTCTTTTTTTAAACACTTTATATTGAATTAATAGTTATAATTACGGATGTTCAATCAATTAGTGGTTAAATTCGGTTTGTTAGTATCAATTTTATCGGTTCTGGTTCTACCTATTTTGATCGATTAATCGGGTTTAAACGAAAATCAGTAATTCAATTTTTATTTAATAAGTATTAAATTTGTTTAAGATGTTTTATAATTTTATATAAACTATAATTTATTTTTTAAAAATAATTCTATTTAAATTATTAAATACTTAATATTTAAAAAATAACTAATATAAATATATAATTAAATTATTATCTTTTTACCAGTTAAATCGATAGAAAAATAGTTAAAAAAAAACCGAACCGTTTAACCAATAAAAAACATGTTAAAAACTATTGGTTCAGTTATTGGTATTCCATTTTTTTTTCACAACCTTAATAATAATAATTTGTCAAGATTAATTAAAAAATAAGTGCAATTTTTTAAAAAAAAAAAATCTTATAAAATAAAAAGATAGTTTCTCAATATGGCATCAATAAATCACTTATTTCATATGAAAACCACCTCTTACTAACAAATGGATGGATGGTTGCCTATTTATAGATTATGAAATATTAGTTGATTATGAAAAAATTCTCAAACTTTTAATTGACATAACACTTTTTGAAATGAATTCTAATCATCTCCTTATGTTTGAATATTTAGAAAGTTTCTCAATTATTACTAATTATTTCAAACAATTACCATCATCTCATAATTAATTTTTATTATATATTTATACTTTTTATTATTATTATTTTTAGCATTATTTTAACAAATTATTAGGTTAATATGAATATTTAGTAACCTGCAAATTAATTCATTTGTGAAAAATTGCACTAAATTCTAATTGAAAAAAAAAGTGGGTGATGTTGAAAGTTGAAAGATATATATATATTATTTTATTGAAGAATTTGAATGAAAAAATAGTTCCAATTTATAGTTGATGTTCTTCAGAGGTTGCTGTAAAGAATCTCTTGATTCAAACTTTCCTACTTCGGATGGGATTTCATCATTCGCCACGTAGTTTCAAAGATCAAGCTTCCCATTCCTCCTTACATTTGGTGAAATTAAAAACCCTAATTTCTCCCAAAACCCGATTTCTGTTTACATTTAGGAAAGCCGCCTGCTGCTTCTACTCACTCTCAAACCAGATATCTACTGTAAATGGAACCCATTAGATGATTTCCCCGTCTGCTGTTGCTACTCATTCTCATGATTGAACTCATGGGTGCTTTTACTAGCAACAGAAAGCGTGGGGATTACTGTACTTCGAGTATAAAATCTCCGTTCGATTTCGCTGATACCCACATTGTAAAGAAGCCCAAGCTCTCGTCGCCGTTCTTGCTTCACAACTCTGATCAATTGTTCTTGCCGAAAACATCACCTTTGAGGATATACAGGTACCCAGAACCGGTAAATCGGCTGAAGAGAGAAGTTCACGCTCCTTGTAGAACAAGTAGATATGGGTTTCATCACTCTTCCAAATTAGAGTCAAGAGGGAGTTCTTCTGGTCTGACCCACAAAGTGGACGTCACGGAAAATGTCCTGAGATCCAATTATGATCGATCCAAGATTGATGCTCTTCAGAGTTTACGGTACTTGAGAAAGGATAAAGAAGTTATAGATATTGATGATGAGACTGTTAAAGATGATGTCTTTGAGGATTCAAAGGTTGATGAGGTTCAGGTTGTTAAAGATGGAGGAGAAAGGAGGCTGGGGATTTCGGAACAGGATAATGGGGTTAAGCCTATTATTCATCTTTTAGATGAGAAGACCCTGGATGAAAATTTGAATTTGAAGGTTGAATCTGCAGAGAACTTAATGCAATCACTTTCAATTGACCGAGACTTGGATGGTTCCCTTATTCCATTTCACAAGAAATTACTGGACACAGCTGAAAAAAGGAATAGGAGACTTAGTAGTTTGAGTGTCCAAATTGAAGATCATGAGAGTCTCCGAGCTAAATTGCAGTTACTGCGTCCAGTGAAGAAAGTGGAGCAGGAAGAGGTTAATTAAAATCTTACCTTAATTCTGTATAGCTGGATATAGTGTATATATGCTGATATGGTTTGAATTTTCAAGGAAATAATTACTTGCACTATCAGAGAAGCTTTTGTTCCTCTTACCAAGGAAGAAGAGGCTGAGGTACAAGCTGCCCTCTCTAGTTCCAACAGGTATGGGCTGATAAATCTGTCGTCTTCTTTAAGAATTTTCATTTTGAAATGATTGATTAGTCGCTTTATAATTGAATTTATAGGAGGAATGTATTGGTGATTCATGCCTCTAACAATGTGATCACTGGAGACATATTACAATGCTTGAGACCGGAGAAATGGTTGAATGACGAGGTACTGAGTTCGATCTCCTTATTGTATTTTGAAGAGAAGAAGATTTTCTTTATATATTTGGCTGATCTAACTATTACAAGGAGATTTCAGTATATAGATAATACCCACTGAAAGCATAAATGATTGAAAAACTAATGAATGACATACATAAATGAGCCTTGCTTGGGAAGACAAAAAGTGTACGTAGATTGTATTTTTTTTCTTCCACAATTTCCCTATATGAACGATCTATTATCTTTGATTAAATTGCGAAAACTTATCGATAGGGCTAAAGAGCTGTCTGGTTTGTGCAGTTTATCTGATCATAGTCAAGTGTATGTTCTCTTTTATAGGTCATAAATTTGTACCTCGAATTACTGAAAGAAAGAGAAAAGAGGGAGCCGGGAAAGTTCTTGAAGTGCCATTTCTTCAATACCTTCTTTTATAAGAAGGTGACGTTTTATTTATTGCATTTAAGTTCTAGTTGTGCATGGTTTGATACTTGCGTGTTCTTCAAGTTTTGTCGAAAGTTTCTTAAAAAAAGTCCTAGCTGTTAAATGACGTGTCAAATGAAGTCTCAACACTCTGGTTCTTTTGTTTCTAAACTTGTTTTGCCTTACACAAATATACATCCAAGGAAATATTCCATCTCTATTTATTTTAGGTGATAATTAAGTGAAATATTAGTTGTAAGAAATGGTGGTCTTTTGCATATCAAGGTTTGAAGCCTTAATCAACACAGACTTCAATTTGATATGATTGAGAAGCTTAGATCATGTAGGAGTAAAAGGACATGGAGTAATAGGCTTAGTGACAAGTCTTTTCAAGTCGATTTCGATATACAAGTGGAAGAATGTTTTGTTAGAGTTCAAACTCTAGGGTTGTAATTTCAAGAAAAAGGGATGGAAATCCAAGAGAACTCGAGAAGAGAAGTATAGATTCTTTTGTAATTTCATTCCATGACGTAAAAGAGCAAAACAGACATTGCTTTGCTTCTATGATAGTGAAATAAAAATGAAAACTGAATCTAACATGCCCACAACCACTTACAATTTTAAATTTTTTCATTACAAGGGTACAAGTGAATTAAAAGTTATTCTAGAAGACTATCTTTGGTGATTAGATTGACAATAATGTACAAGGGTACAACTTAGGTATGGTCTTATACTAGTCTAATCTTAAACTGGAAAGGTAACTAATATCCTACTAATTTGGAAAGATACATAATAAATTGGAAAGGTAAAACAGACAAATTTAGGGGCCTTCAATGCAGCTTATGGCTTTTGTGTCGACAATAGCTTCTTTAAGCCTGTTTGGTTTCAAAGAAAAACTTTATCTCAAATGTTGGTCTACTTTACGAACCAAATTGTATTATTCTTACACATTGGAATATATTACAGCTTTTGACTAAGAAACTGGAAAGGTAACTATTACCATAATAATTTGAAAAGATAAATACTATCCTAATAATTAATTAAAATAAATAACAATAATTAAATATATAACCCTAATACTATTAATGTTTCGTACTTTGATTGGCCCTTCGGAACCCTAGTATCCCTTCTGCATCAGGTTCTTGTTGAACAGAGGAAGATTGGAAAATATGATGATTTTTGTTCATTTGGCTTTTCGGATGAAAATGCTCGAGTTGTTTTGGAGTTAAGTGATTTTGACTTTAATGATGAAGGTTATATAGCATGATGTAGATGCTTTTCCTTTTCCCCATTTCTTTTACTTTTTTCGCTCTATATTGAAAGAAGTTGCCTTCAAAGCAAGTTCCGGAAATTGATTCTTACAAACTTTAACATTTGAAAAAACAAAGTTTGAAGTCCTTTTTTTCTCTGCATAAATACTGGCCAAGCATTGTTTAATCAAGTTCAGCTTATTATAACATCTTTTAACACGATAATTTTGTTTGTTCAGTTAGCAAATGCAAGGACTTCCAGTGATTTAAAGTCTCTTGGTAGATGGACTACTCAAAGGAAGCTTGGGTACCAGCTTGTTGATTGTGACAAAGTAAGACTCTGAATTTCCACTTTCATTTTCTACCATTTATTATGACTTGTTCTTCTCAATTTAAGTTTGAAACTATATTTCAGATATTTGTTCCTGTGCACAAAGAAATACATTGGTGCTTAGCAGTTATCAATAAAAAGGACCAGAAATTCCAGTACATCGATTCACTCGGAGGAACTGACTCACAAGTGCTGAAAAAACTGGTAGGAATTGCTAGTTTTGTAGTAGTAGCTAATTATTGGCATACCCGTTATGCTTTTGTTTTTTTTAGAAAATATTAACCTTTTATTAAATTTAAAGATGTTTTCTAAACAATCTTAAAAGGCATCCTAACAAACAGAAATTACATTTCAAATTCAAAGCAGATCTTTGTCTCAGGTCTGTTCCTCCATCTTCCTCCTTTTTTTTTGAAATTTTGGATGCTAGCACAAAATACCCACCTCAACTTAAAGCGTTCTTAGTGGGAATCGAACTCAATACCTTTGATCTCATAGACAAGATTCTTTCCACTTGAGCTACCCTAGTGGGTTTCTTCTTTGTTCTCTAATTAGCATTCTTTCTAGATTCATTCCCCACACTTTGCAAATCAACCAGTTTTGGTTTGTGTTTGGACTTTTACTCAGAAATCTACTTTGCACAATTCCACAGGTGTTAAACCGCCTTCCATATCTCTTCTTCATTTCATTTTGTCTTTGCAAACACTCTTGCATTTCTTTCTCTTCATATCTGACAAAGTATGTTTATGTTTCAGTTTATGTTTCAACTGACAAAGTTTCTTTAAATGGAAATATTCAATAAAAAAGTAAGGTTTGATGTCAATAATTTCCATGACTTTTGATGAAGAATTGATAACTAGGGCACTGTAGGAATTATATCTGGATGTGGTAAGATTTCACCAAAGTATGGTGTTCTTATTATTATTTAAATTCAATTCTAGTCTTATGAACAATGTCTTGGGCCTTGTTTGATAAATATATCATTCAAATCATCAACCTAAATACCAAATTACTTTACTCTTATAACATTTTCAATACTAAATACAATATTTTAGTCATTTAACCCCAACTAATCAACTTTTTCATCAATAAATTTCCTTGTACACCCTTTTTTACTGTCTAATATCTCATCTGGATATTGATTTAGATGAGATAATATTCTGAAAAATAACTTAGTTAGATATATGTTAATAAATTTGTCGACGTTTTTTCGCCCAAATCCAGACATGGACATATTCAACATGATTGAAAGTGTTTCCAAATGGGCAACAATTTAAATAAAAAATGCAGCTTAATGATGCAACAATCTGTCTCCTTCAATAATGGTTCTTTGCAGGCGAAGTACTATGTGGATGAGGTGAAGGAAAAGAGTGGACAAGTCATTGATGTTAGTAAGTGGCAGAAAGAATTTGTCAAGAACCATCCTGCACAGGAAAACGGGTCTGTATACTGTTATGTTGAATGCAATTTTTTTTGGCAAGTTATGGATATCTGTGAGATATATTCCTTAATGTTGTAGTTAATCGTCTGTTTTTATAGGTATGATTGTGGTATGTTTATGATCAAGTATGTAGACTTCTACAGCAGAGATCTAGGACTCAGTTTCAAACAGGTAAGTAATATGAACTTGCAACATTTTGCATCCATTTTTTTGTGTGATATTTCCTTGTTGATTTTGTTTCTTGTTTATCTTGTCCCGAATTTCATCGCTGGTTTGTTTAGAAAGTCCCTGCCTGATTTCTGTATCTATCATTGTAGGAACATATGCCATATTTTCGGCTTAGAACTGTAAAGGAGATTTTACGATTGAAAGCTGAGTGACGGTTATGGCAATGGTTACAGACAAAGATACCCTTTCTTGCTTTGTTCACTTACCTGCTGCATATTGGCTTGGATTATTGGTTTGTGTATAGATTGACTTGTTGCAGGTCTTGCAGGTAAGGAAAAACTTAGGCAATGTAGGTTGATACATACTTTTTTTTGTCTGACTGTTTATTTTTTCACCTTTTTTGCTACAAGTTGAAAATTTTTATTAGGTTAAAATGGAAATACAATAAGAACTGCATTTTCATGGTATGTCCGAAGTGGGTGATTTTGAAAAAAAAAAAGTTGTTTGACATAGTACCTAGGCTAAATGAGAGATGGAATATGATCTGCAAACAGTTACCTTATTTCCCAGCTAATAAGGAACATGATGAAGTGGGTGATTGATGAAGTTATCTGCTTTGACATTAGGTTAAAGTTTAAGAAACATGATGGTGATTGTTATACTGAACCGTAGATTCAGTTCAATGGTCAATGCTTATATCGAATTTGCAAAATGTGTATTGGTTTATTATTATTCCATTACATTACAAAAGCTTCTTTATGTAATATTGTACCTTTTAAGCTCAAAAATACAAAAATATACTAAATTTGAAACCGACTAGTTTAGTTCCAGTGTTAAATAGGTATCTGTCTTATGAAGGTAGGGACATGACTATGATTGGTCTTGTTAGATTTCTAAAATTAAAAAAAAATAATAATAATAAAAGATGGGTAATAATAGAAACTTAGAAATTAATGTTTCAGAAGACAATACTTTCTGGTGACCTAAAACTCTCAGATCCAAGTTCAGATCTTGTATTTGTCAGTCTTTTTTTTTTTTCTAGATCTGCTATATTCTTGATATTGTAATGGAATATTTAGATTTGCTATAGTTCTTAAATTTTTAATATTGTTCAAATTTTAACCATGAAGTTTCTTTGTTTCTTTAATTATGTATTATGTTTTCTTTTAGATTTGTTTATAATTTTAATAATGCATATATATTTATAATTTATAAAATAAATATCATACTTAAATATATAATGATGAAGAATATGATATTTTCAAAATTTAATGGCTTGGAATGTTTACTGTATTTATTTATCATAGGGCTAGTGATTTCATGAACCTCAACATTGATCTTTTGATCTCAAGAAGAGATTATGGAGTCTACTAAATAAAAAATTCAAGTTTTAATCTAAAACCACTGTGCTAAACTCTTTATCTTATTAAAAAAAAACTAATAAATGTAACTAAATATATTTTGTAAAAGATTTCAAAGAGTAATTCTCTAAATTGAATAAATCAAACATTTTTTTTAATGGTAGATTGCTTCACATTTTCCTATATGTTTGTATAGAGTTAAGGGGAATGTCACTGCTGATATTTCCTATCCAGATCAAGAGCGAGGAGCGAGTTAATTAGATTGCATAGCATAAAAAAATACCCTATATCAATGACGTAAAGGGTATTTTACCCAGCGAGTTAACTATGGACCCTGATAAGGTGGAAATGGAGGAGGAACCAGCTACAGGAGTGGAAATCTCCATGCATGCCCGGAGCTTTCCTAGCCACTATAGTTTTGTTTTTTATCTTCTTTGTCTGAAATATGGTTTGATTTGCTTCACCTATGATCATTTCTACCAATTCTTCCTTATCTGAGCTTCTTCTCTTCTTCTCGAGTAAAGTAGCTTACTCTTGCTCTGTGCGCTAGGGAGGGTATATAAGACTATGCTTAGTTCTCATTTTTGTTTGTGTGAGTTCTAGCTAGGAAGCAAGCGCCGTAAAGAGTTGACAGGTACAATATAGATATGTTTGTGTGATATTCTCTGTGTGTAATGGAAAGTGCATCTTTTTTTTACCGGATATAGATATTTTTTTTTAACTTTTTCAAACTTGAGATATTATCACAATATATCCCTATTAGTATAATCTCTTCTTGAGATCAAGATATCAATTTTGAGGTACAAGAAATCAGTGAACCTATCATAAATAATAAATATAGTAAGCATTCCATGTCATTAAATTTTGAAAATATCATATTCTAATGAAACAGAGAAACTTCATAGTTAAAATTTGAGTAATATTAAAATTTAAGAATTATAACAAATCTACATACTCCATGACATTATCAAGAACTATACATATTTAGAAGAAAAAAAAATAGAAAACTAGAATAATGAAACATATATATTCGTTACTTAGATCAGGTGAAAAAAAAAATAGAAAACTAAAATAATGAAACATATATATTCGTTACTTAGATCAGGTACAAAATTTGAACGTTAACACGAACAGAGAAATATTATATTTAAGTTTTATAAATATATGTTTATTATATAGATATTATAATTAATAAAATAAAAAAATTAATATAATATAATATAATAATTATAATATTGTAAAAATTAATATAATATAATATAATATATGTTTTATAAATAGGAGAATGTGAGATTAGTGAAGAGAGAGACAATTAGTTATTTGATTCAAATGTACCTTCTATCCTTGCCCATAATATATATATATATATATATATATATTTCAAAACTATTTCATAAATAATCTAAAATTAAACTCACAATTTGGATTCAATTGTAAATAGCTCACACTTATTCCATTTTAAAAAAAAATTATTGGAAATGTTTGCCTTAGTTTAAACTTGCATTATATTAATATTTAATCAAATTAAAGATGACTAATGTATTTAAACATTAAAAAATGTTCATTTAGAGGATCCAAAAATAATTAGATATTTTTGATATATCGAAAAAATTATAATTTATAACTAAAAAATTCGTAAAATTTCAATATATAACGAAATAATATTTATAATTATTATATATATACATACAATAATTATAAATTGTTTGCAATATTTTTAATTCTGCTATGGTTTATCATATATCTCCTTTTTTTCAACCCTATTTAATAAATAATTGTTTAATTTTTATTTTCATTCAATATTTTGATATAAAATTATTTTTAACTTAGAATATTTTGTAAATAAAAAAATTTACACAGATTTAATTGACAATATTTTATAATTTAATTTAGAAATACAAATCTTGACCAATTATAAATAATAAAAAATTTGAGCCCATTATATTATTAATACTCAATTTAAAAAAAAAAATATTAATTATATTATAAAACTTGTTATTAAAATGTATATTTAATTAATTTTTATTTATTATATAATATTAAAAAAGTTATTATATATTTTCATATTGTATTATAAATAAACATATATATATTTTTAGAGGGAGAGAGAATAAAATCTTTAATATTATCTAGTTAAAGATATCAAAATAAAATTATTTTTTCAAAATAATTTATTTTAAATTATTATTACTTCAAATGTATATAAATAAAATTTTATAAAATATTATTTGGAGTGAAATTATAAATATTTTTACAAATGTCATAAAAAGAATAATAAAAAGTTGGTTTTAAAGTATATTATTTAAAATTTATATAGTTTAAAAACTGAAATAATTTAATTGAAAATTTAAAAGATTGAAAATGATGTGAGATACACATAAATTGACAAAGTGGAAAAGCATATTCTCTTTTAGGTACTCAATTCAATGAAACATAACGCCGCTAAACGAGACTTTCAACCACTTGCTTAAAAAGCATCAGATTCTCTCTTCCACTAGCAGAAAAGAGATCATCACCATCATCAACAATTCAGTAAAATTGTTCTTTTTCAAATAAAAAAACAGCAAAGTATCAAAAAGATTATAGTCTATTTCAGATTCAACAATGGCAATAGCTAAAATCCCATAAATAAATAACATCCAACAGAGTAAACTGGTAGCTTCAACAAAGTCACATACTGCAAAAGTTCTTAAAGAAGATAAAAATAGCTTAAAACCCAAACAAAAAAAGTGTTCATCGACTCTCAAACGGATACCCAAATGTAATAAATAGCTTAACACTTGACTTCCTTCAAAGCATGACCAAAGTAAATAAATGTTGGGTTGGTGGCACCCTCCTTGTAGTAAGCAAACACCAAAGTGGCATCATCATGCATGCTCTCCCCAACAAAACTGAAAGATCCAAATTCAATCATTAGACCAATCTCAAACCAAATCAATCAATCTTATGAACACCAAACAATTATAACGAATCTTACAATTGAAGGTCCTTAAGCTTAGTGAGCAAGAACTTGGCAGCTCCTTCAACATTCTTCTTGAACTCCTCTGCCTTTTCAGCATCAAGCTTTTCTGTCAACAGCTTGATGAACTTCTTAATGTATGCAACAAACTGCTTCTTATCAAAAGGAGGTTGTTCCTGAATATATTACAAGATTTAATTCATTAAACCATCCTCTACCCAAAAAAGAAAAACTTGTTTAAGAACAGTCAAATTTGTATAGAAACAAACCTGAAGCCTGAATGTGTCAATAATATCGACAACTTTGACTGCTTGATCATCAACACCTTCATCATCACCAGCTCCTTCAGCAGAAGGGTTGGCACCAATGTCCACATCAACTGAACCAGTGACAACCCACTACAATAACCAGAAACAAAAACAAAACTTTGATACATAAACACTCTTAAAAAAGTTATCAGATTTAAAATAGTTAAAAAAAACTCACCTTTCCTTCTACTTCCCACAAGACTCCATTATGGGTCTCTGTGTAGTTGAAGGAGTCGGAGAGAAGCTCATCCCCTATAACATAAACCAAACATTATCAATCAAACAGATTTGATACTCAGCAGCATCGATGAACTAAGTTAAATCCAGATCCTCAAACATGATATTCAAAGATAGGATAAATCGATGATTAAATCAACTTCAATCCTCGATTAAACCCTTATCAGATCAGTTCATAACGAAATAAACCCAACCCACGTATTAACAATTGATAACAACAAACGAACTAAACATAAGAACACGGAATTCGCGAATCCAAAACATGGACGTTTCAATCTTGAACATAGATCTATAAGAAATCAAACCCATAGATCGAAATCTGATCTCAATGTTCTCGACATCATAAACAAATCTAAGAACACGTGTATATAGATATGAATATAGAGATCTACAAATCGAAAAGAAACGTAAAGAAAGATTACCGGTTAGCAAATCTTGGTAGACCAACATGATTATAGGCTAACTCTAGAGGGATGGCTTCAAATCGGAAGAGAGAGAAAATTAGGTTTTTCAGGCACCGTAGTTAGAGAGAGCAAGAGGGGATTTACAGGGTGAGGTTTGCCTCATTATATAGGGCGAGGGTTCCTGGTTTGTACCAATACGCCGTCAGAGTAAATATTACAATAAGGGTATCGTCTTTTTTAATAATACCAGTTATGTCCTTCCTTCCTTATTTCAATAAAATATTGTTTGTTAAAATAAAATTAATATTTAAAATATTATATTATAAAATAATATATTAGGTAAAAGTAATATTTGAAATTTTATATTATTTATAAAATAATATTTTACTGATTATTTTAAATAAAATATATTATAAATTTAATTATATATAATTTTAATTGTTATTTTAATAAAATTATTAAGTTAAAATATCAAATTTATATTATAAAAAAAAATAATTATATTATAATATTCCTAAATTGTTGTATAATATTCTTAATTTGTTAATGATATAACAATTTAGGAATATTCTAACTAAATAAAATATTTTTTTTGTTAAGATAAAATTAATATTTAAAATATTATATTATAAATTAATATTTATTTTAAATAAAATATATTATAAATATAATTACATATATTATAATTATTAATTTTATTAAAAAAATCATAATTTTAAAATATTTTATTATTTTAAAATTAAATTAAAATATCAAATAAATATTTTAAAAAAATATTATATCAAGTCCTTTAGTTATGCAGTCATTTGATTAAATATGACATATTTTCTATAAAAAATAATAGTGATTTTTTTTCTAACATATTATAATTGATTTCAATAGTTATTCTATTTTCATGTCTTTTAATTTTATTTTTTTTTGTATTTTTCAATTAAAAGATGGTCTATTATGAACAATCAAATAAGAGATTCTCAAAATGTTTACCTTTGTTTAATATTTTAATAACAAGTATGATAAAAAAAATTATATGAAGGGTAACTAAAGAAATTGATAATTTTTCTTTAAAAACGTAAACAATATTTACCCAACTAATCAATACTAATAAATTTTTATATTTATCCTGCTTTTAAATATATGTTATTATGGTCATCAGGGCGGCCCTGGGGTAAGCCCGGCAAACTCTCGGGCTAGGGCAACCCACTTCCCAGGGCAGTCCATTTGTTAAAAATATAAAAATATTTATTTATATTTATTGTAATTTTAAACATAAATGATTGTAATTTGGTGGTTCAAGATATGTATTTAAAATTTCAATGTGGTTATGAATTCAAATCTTACCATCAACTTTTTCTACCGAGGCTAGGCAGCCCAAACATCGAGGCCATCGGGCTCTGATGATCATCTTTTCAATTCAAAATATTATAGATTCACATGTAAACATACTTCACTAATAATATTATGAATTAATAGGAATGTTGTGGAGATGTCATATGCATGTGTCAAGTTAAGCTAAAAGAAATTGTTTTCCTTAACCAACCTTAAGTAGGCACAAATTTACCATGCAAAAATGGTCTTGAACAATTAATCACTCAATTTTTTTTATTTATTTATTTAGGTTGAAAGTTAAAATGACTCTCACAATCATGAACTTCACTTAAATTTAATACGTTTTAAGAGAAAATCTAACTCATACCTTATAGTAAGTTAACGAGAAACCTAAATTCAACAAAATATTTTCAATTTATTTGAGAATAAGATGCATATAAAGCAAGCTTAATGTTCTTAATCAAATAATATTTCTCTCATTATAGTTAGGGTGTACTTGAAATAAAATAAAAGAAAAATTATTAATGAAATGAGTGGATAAATGTGAACCTACCAATGTTCTAAATGGCGGTAGGCGGTGGCGGTGCGGTAAGTGATTGCCTACTGCCTCGGGTGCCTAGGCTGTGCTTAGGCGGTGCCTAGGCGGTTAAAATATTTTCTCTATATAAGTATAAATAAATTTAAATATAATCTAGTCATCTCATGCCTCACATTATCTTTTCTCTTAGTATATTTCCTCATAATTGTCAAAGTTTTATGTATATATAAATATTGTTAGAGCTTTTGCTTTGAACAAAGTGTTGAGGTCTTTCATTGATATGCATATATAAATAGTGAATAAATGGAAGGTAAAAAGTCATTTTGAATAAGTGGAAGATAGGAGTTTTTATTAAATTTATATATATATATATATATACTAATATTAGAAATTAATTAATTAAAAATAATAAATAATTAACAGACCGCCTCATGTATAGACGGGGCGGTATAGGACCGCCTACCGCCTAGGTGGCCGCCTCAACCGCCATTTAGAACACTGGAACCTACCTAAAGAGAGTCATAATTAATTGATATAGATATCACAAATTTATCCAAGCCAAAAAAAATTTCTAGCAATCTATGCCCCCACCTTAGAGTATAGGCCGTTTAAAATAAATTAAAATATGTTTTTGTTAAGATTTGAAAACTAAATTTATAGTCACTATACTAATACAGATTTTAACTTATAACTAAATTAGATTAATTTTATATTAATTTATTATACATCTATCTATGTATCATTTTTAAAAGTATTAAAAAAAAATTACACAAGACCTCACAAATATACACTTTAAGGCAATGTAAGGCAATGTCCGCATAACAAAATTTTAAACCTCAACTAACAATCTAAGATTTTACTAATCTTTTTTTAGAAAGAAAAAAAAAATCACTTTTTTTTTCCAGTTTCAAATTTATGTATAATTTAATATTTCTGTAAAATTATTAATGTTTTTAGAACAGCAATCTAATATATATATTTTTATTAATAATAATATAATTTATTGACAAATTTAAATATAGATATGTCTTAGTTAAAAGTTTTAAGTAAAAAAAAATCTAATTATTAAGAAAAAATAATAATTAGATATTATTTTAAAGATATAATATTTTACAAGAAAAAAAAAATCAGTTCAAAAAACTGATCACAAAAAATCTAAAAAAACAAATAAGATCAGTTAAAAAACCAAGAATAAAAAAAAGTTATTAAAACTGAAATAAAAGAATTGATTAAAAACACATATTAAAAAAACAATAATTTAAAAAAATCAAAATGTCAAAAGAAAAATCAGTTAAAACATTAAATAAGAAAATTATTTTAAAAAACTGAAAAAAAAGTAGAATTTAAAATGATAATTAAATTAAAAATAAATAAACCAAGTAATTATATCTGACATATAAAATTAACTATATTACTTTTTTAAATTAGTAAGAAATATTTTTTATAAGTACTATTTTTTGGTTAATTGTCAAATATATCTAATTTAATCGGAAATAAAAATTAACGTTTTATTAATGCCAAAATAATAAATATTTCAGATTCATACAATTAAAATGATTTTATATAGAAAAATAAAAAAAGAAAAAAATAATGATTTTAGAGGAAGTTAGTAAAGAGATTCATATAGCTTCTCAATTCTCTCATTTTATTATTATTATTATTAATTTTAAATATATATAAATATATATATAGTATAGTGTAGCTCCATATATAATAATAAAATAGTAACGACTAGTTTATTTTTGAATGAATGTAATGAAATATTAATACTTTTAATTATTAATTCATTTATCATAGTCACAAATCACAATCCATATTTCATATTGATAAACAAAATTAATTATTTGTTTTTTTGGTTAATTGTCAAATATATATATCCAATTTAAAATATTTACTTCTACAGTTTCTAGCTAGAATACTAGATAGGGAAATAAAAATTAACTTTTATTATGAATAGTAAATATTACAATTCTGATTTATAGTAAAATGATTTTATATAGAAATAAAGGAAAAGGAAAAAATGGTCTTAGAGGAATAATAAGTCAATAAAATATTTACCAATTATTTACAATTAAGTTCATGATTCTCTCTCTCTATATATATCCTTTTAAACATTAAAATATTTTAAAATTATATTTAAAATTTGTAAATATATATAGTTAAGATACATTAAATAGCATTATAATCCATATAATTTAATATTTGAAATTGATATAGGACAAAATATATATATATATATATATTAAATTTAAGTGCTTCAATATATATTTATATATATGGAACCTTAATCATACATTTTTTTTTTCTAATATTTTAAATAAAAATATATTTTATTAATATTTTATTTAAATATTAATTTAAACGATCTAAGATTTTGATACAATATATATTTTTTTAAATAACAGTTTTTTTTAGTTGAATCTATATATATATCATGTGCATTAGAACAATAATCCCTCAAAACATGTTTTAAGTTAATTACATAAAAAAATCATAACTTTATATATTTTTGACTGAGATTTATTCTTCCAAATAAGTTAATTAACACGACTCCACAATGGACTTTCGTTTAAATCAAAATATTTTTATTAAGAGATTATTTTTAAGCTTTTTTAAATATATTTGAAATATTTACAAATTCAGAAGTTTCAACTAATCAAAAATAATATGACTAAATTACTCATAATTCTTTTTTAAAGAAGATGATTTTTTTTAACTGTTCAATATCTCTCAATTAAAACCATTATACGATCAGCTATCATCATTGGCTTCAATGATTTGTTATGTTGGTATTAATGTCACATATATAGACAGATCTGTCTGAATAATCCCACTTATTAGATTTATTAGATCGCGTTAGTGTTGATTAATTTCTAGAGTTTATACTAGTCTACCTTAGAAACAAATGAGAAGGATGATGCACAAATTAATTAACGAGAAAAAATAAATCATGATCAACAATTTATTTCTGCATGCATTAGAATTATTTGAAAAACAAGGAATGATTGTATCTAAAATGACTCGAAGCCTTCAATTATTATATTTTCAAGATGGTTGGAGTTATCAAGTTTCTTGCACACTCACTCAACTTTCTAGAGTTAATTTTTTGCGTTTTTATTAACCAATTCATTTCACTAGAACAAGAATTTTAATTTGTGACAGTGATTTTACTTGATGGTATTTGTTTCACATATATTATTGTAACAAATTGATATGTTGACTGAGACTCCTCCCTATGTTGGTTATGTGATTAATCAGATCAAATTGTCTGCGTTTTGAATTACATCACTAAAGAATTATTTGTCCATTTCACTTTCTTTTGTCTCCGGATTCTTTGTACAAATGGCTCATGTTCTTTGTTCATGGGCTCGACATTCTAGTTTTGTTGGTGAGGTTACTTCTTATCTTATATCAACTTATGTGAACAAACTTTTGTAAATCCATGAGGATGCCTCTATCTATGCAATCCTCTCTACATCTAATATATTTTATATTGTTTGGGTCAACTCAAATTGTTTTGGGCTTGACCAAAATAAAGCCCATTAAGGCATTCAATTAATTTAAAAAAAAAACATTTTTTTTTCTTTTTCTCCTTGGCGCTTGGAATTGATTTAACAAGGCGAGAATACCAACCCTCTTCTTATGTTCTTCTCCGATAAACGCTTTAAGCCACAAACAATTTCTTTTGCCTTTGTTTTTGGCTAGCCATCATTGATGATAATGATGATATATGTTGTAATGACAAATTATGATGATATTATTTGATGTTTTCCGTGGTTTTTACCTAAATTGAGTTTTCTACGTAAATATCGGTGTCTTGTTCTTTGATTGTTTGATTGTTTGAAAAGTTACTTTGCTCAATTGAACTGGTTGTCCATTTCATTATACAAAAGGGGAAAGAGAAGTTTTAAGCCATTGTTGTAGCTTGTCTATTTGAATTGCTAAACAAATGCTTTCATTCGGTTTTCTCTAACAAGTGGTATCAAGGTTGAGTTCGTTTGGTGATGATTCTTGTGTAACTCAAATGGAATAATCATTGAGTAGTAATGCACGATGATCTAACTCACATCTACCAACTACAAAATTTGGAAGTCATAGATGGAGGACTTATTGTGTAATTATATTATGAAAATACTATCTTGGGTGATAAAGGAAAACCTGATGCTATGTCAGATGCAAATTGGAAGAAACTAAACAGAAAGAAGTTGGTAAGATCAGGCAATGGGTTGACAACATCATGTATCAGCATGTGGCTACTAAGATTAATGCTCATAAAGTGTTGACTATTTTGAGTGAGTTGTATGAGAAGAACACCACTCAGAATAGAAAATTTCTATTTAGGAAACTTTGCTTGTTGAAATATCAAGATGGGTCTTCTATGTTCGAGCATCTAAATGAGTTGACTGCGATAAGAATGAAATTTGATGATGAGCTTCATGCTATGTGTTTGATTAATTCTTTGCCTGATAGTTGGGAAACACTTGTGGTTTCTATTACAAATTCTGTTCCACATGGTAAGCTCACTTTGAAAATGATGAAAGTGAGCGTGTTGAATGAAGAAGCTAGAAAAAAGAACAAGGCTTATCGACTCCAAGTCAAGTGTTCGTGACCGAGAGAAGGGGTAAAAGTAAAAGTTAATCGTAATGGCAGTTCTAACAGGTCACGGGGAACATCTAGCTCGAGAAATGAGATTACATACTATCAATGTGGCAAACTAGGACACAAGAAGTATCAGTGCAGATCTTTCAAGCGGGAATAAAAGGAGAATAAGCAAGATGAAAGTAGTAAAGTTATAGTTGTGGGTGGTAACGACATCGATATTGTTTACAACAATGATAGTATAACCTTGTTTCTCAAGATACACAATGGGTGGTAGACTCGGGTGCTTCTTATCATGACACCAATCGTTGTGATATATTTACTTCTTACACTAGTGGATAATTTGGTTCAGTGATGCTGGAAAACCATGTTACATGTAAGATTGTTGTAAAAGGAGATGTATGTTTGGATACTAACACTTCGTGCAAGCTACTTTTGAAGAATGTTCAATATATTCCCAATATTCGGATGAATTTGATCTCCATTGACATTCTTGATGATGAGGGTTATCATAGTCACTTTGGTGAAGGAAAATAGAAACTCACTAAGGTGTCTTTGATGGTAGCTAAAGGAAGGAAAGTCGGTTCTCTTTATGTCATAGAAGCTAAGTCTTACGGGTGAGAAGTAAATGAAATTAATGATTGTTCAGGACAACTTTGGCATAAGTAATTTGGTCACTTAAGTCAGAATGACGTGCGAGTTCTCTCCAAGACAATTGATCTTCAAGGCTTGAAGTCCACAGATTTGAAGACATTCACATATTGCTTAGTTGGTAAGCAACATAGAGTTTCCTTCAAGAGTTTCTCTCAATCTAGGAAGCTCAATATCCTAGATATGGTTCATACAAACATATGTTTTATGGATTCCTTACTTTATGTGGTGCTCATTATTATATTACTTTTATCGATGATTGCTCAAGGAAGGTGTGGCCTATCGCTTGAAGACTAAAGATAAAACATTGAATTACTTCATGTTGTTTCAAGCTAAAGTGAAGAGAGAAACTATAAAGAAGTCGAAATGTGTTTGTTCGGACAATGATGGCGAATACATAGGGTCATTTGTGGAATACTATAGAAGTCATGGGACCAAGCTTTTGAACACTGTGCCAAAAACACCTCAACAAAATGGTGTCGTAGAGAGGATGATAATGTCTATCAATGAGAGAATCTTGTGTATGTTGTCTCATGCTAAGTTGCTAAAATCCTTTTGGGGAGAGGCAATGAAGACATCAGTTGATCTGATAAACCTTTCACCCTCAACTCCTTTAGATGGTGATGTTCTAGAAAGAGTTTGAAGATGTAAGAACGTCTTTTATGACCACTTGAGAGTTTTTGGTTGTAAAGTGTCTGTTCATGTTCTCGAGTTCCTCGAGATGAGATAGTTAAGCTTGATAGCAAAATGTGACAATGTATCTTTATTGGGTATGGCCACGGAGAATTTGGGTACCGATGTTGGAACTCGATTAACAAAAAACTCATTAGAAGTAGAGATGTGGTATTCTTTAAAGATTAGACCATTGAAGACTTTGAGAAAAAAGAAAAGCTAAAGTCTACAGAGAAGGAATTTCCTAATAATGGTAGGATTCGTGCACCACAATCACAACCCAATGATGTGGAAAATTCCCAAATTGATGTTGATGAGACTTCTCTAGTTGATTTTGATCCAACAAAGGAAGATGAACAAGATGATGATAATTCTCTAAAGCCACCCGATGATCAACATATTAGAAGATCTAGTAGGCAACGACAACCTTCTAGTAGGTATCCTCCCAATGAGTATGTGATGTTGACTGACGAAGGAGAACTAGAAACCTATCAAGAAGTATTGTCTCATGAAAACAAGAGTGGTTGATGCCAATGGCAAGATAACGAGACTTGTGACTTACTACTACCCCATTCTATTCATTTGGAAATCTTGGTTCAAACTCTTCGTTATTGGGTAAAAGATGCTTCTTCTTTGCATTTATTGCAATTTTTTCTGCACCAGTATCATAATTAGAATAGTTTTATTATTCCAAAACAATCTCGTTTTTTTTTTCAAAAAAAAAAGAATCAAAGATTATTCTTTTTCCTATATAACTCTAAAGTGTGGTGAAACTTCCGAAAGGAAAGAAGACTTTGAAGAATAAGTGGGTAGGCATGGCAAATTTCTGGTTTTCTGGGGACCCGAACCGGACTAAAAAAAGTGGGTCCATGTTTGACCCGAACTTGACCGGTTCCGACCCGACCCGACCCAGACCCGATTTTTAGATTAGAAGTTCAAAATTTTTAATTTTTTTAATCTATCTAATTTTTTTATCCATTTAATAATTTAATATTAATTTCCACCTTTTAAAGTATTCTTTTTATCCCTTTTAAAATAATTAAACAAAAATTAATTTTAAATAATCTTATACACAAATTTAGAGAAAACTAATACATGTTACATCTATATCTATTGGTTCTAGTCAACTAGAATTCATAATTTTAATACATAAACTAGTTGCTTAACACTTATAAAATCAATTTTTTTAATCTATTTAGAAAAGTCCAGCAATAACATAAAATATATGTTTCAACTATTTTGACACAAAATTACATATCTATCTAATATAGTAATATATCATACAATTTAAGTCCCTTTTTTCACACCAATAGATCCAAAATCAATTTTAGCAAACAAAATACTAGATCTAATCTAAACAAAATATAGATCTCCAAAATATATCAAATTCAAAATACTAGATCTAACCCAAACAAAATAATAGATCTCAAAAATATATCAAATTTAAAATACTAGATCTAACCCAAGCAAAATAATATATCTCCAAAATATATCAAATTTAAAATACATTTTCTCAAAAATATATCAAAATTTTGAAATCTTCATTTTACAATCCTCTCCTCAACATCATCTACATCTATAAAAATTCAAAAATAATTAGCTAAAAATATTTACAAATTATGACCGCAAATGATAAAACTATACCTAAATCTTTATCGCAATCTAGGTCCAAAACTATATTTGTGTCCATAAACGACGTTTCATTTGAAGGTTCACCTATACATTATTAATAAAAAAATTGAATTAATAAGAAAAGAGAACAAAAACTTTATTGTTTTTTAAAATATTATTAACAATACCTGATAACCAACTTTTTGCACACATAAGAGCCTCCACCATCTCCACATTAAACCTACTCCGATGAGGACCAATAATTCTACCACTAGTACTAAACGCAGACTCTGAAGCAACTGTTGACACTCACTAGTAAAAAATAGATAATTATTGAGAAAGATCTCCGAGAGCGAAAGAAAGCTCTCAGTAATATTTATTTTACCGAGGGAAAAGTGTTGCTCTCGGTGATAGTCTTATTATTATCGAGGGTGAAAGAATGCTATCAGTTATAAGATTATTTTTTGCCTAATTCTCAGTCGCCTAACTCTTTTTTCCCTCTTTCTTCTCTCTCTTCTTCTTCTTCATTGAAGATCTGAGTGCAGATCCACATATTATATTATTATCAAATCAATGCAAGTCTTATTGATAGCCGAGGATCCATTCTCTTTCAAGTATTTGCTTAGAAGATTACAAATTTAAGAGACTTTTGATTTCTCCGGCGACTTATAGCCTTCTTGCCAAAATACCTTCAAGAATCGGTGAAATCCGATGAACTCGACATGATGTCCGAACAAAATAGCTAGTGAGATCCTCGTTTTTGTGGTATACATGGTATTTCTTCTTCACAATACTCATCTTCTTTCAAAATTAAAAACTCTTCCTTTACTTCATCTATTTATATGTATGAAAAAACAATAAGATCACTGCAAAAATGACGGCGACGAGGATAAAACTACATAGGAATAAGAGGGACGCTGCTGTGAAGCAGATGAGGTGTGATATCACTTTTCTTCTCCAATCCGGTTAAGACGCCACCACCCGCGTACGTGTACGTATTTAGATTGTTACACAATCATCATCTTTAGTTTGAACTAGTGGGTATTATTTGAATATGGTGAATCTTAATAGGTTGAACATGTAATAAGGGAACATAATTTCATGGCTACAAATGAGTTTCTTGAGCTATTCTGTGAACTTATCGTTGCAAGACTTTCTATAATTGAAAAACGCAGGTAATTGTAAATCAATCTAAATAAATTCTCTATTTTTTCCTTTTCTTGATTATGTTTACGTGGTTTCAGGGAATGTCTGTTGGATCTAAAAGAAGAAATTGCAAGTCTCATTTTTGTCGGACCTCGATGCTCAGACATTCCTGAATTGCAGACAATTTGCAAAATCTTTGAGAAGAAATACGTAAAAGATTTCGTCTCTACTGCAACTGATCTCCGACCAAACTCCGCCATCAATCGCACGATATATTGAACTCGATCAAACTTTGCCGCCTTCTCCCCTTTATGGATCATAATTTGGTTAAATTTTTGTTTATGGCAGCTGATTAAAAAAAATTTCTGTTAGAACTCCATTTGGGTAGATGAAATTAAAGATCATGAAGGAGATTGCTAAAGAACATAAGATTGAATGGAAACAACTGAAACTGAAATTGAGCTTCTCAAACCTCCTAAACAACTCATTGATGGACCAATTGGGTTTGTTAGTGCCAACAAACAATCTACCTCTAAAAATTTCTTTAAGATGAGGTTGGAGCTGAAGAATTAAGCTGAATTATTTAATATTATGACCGAGAGCATTGGCTCTGCTCTCGGTAATAAAATTATAATTATCTCCAAATGTAGTAACTGCTCTTGGTGAAATTTATTTTTTTTATCACCGACAATCTTATCACCGACACCTTCCAAGAGAATTTATTTCTCTCGGCGAAAATAATCACCGAGGACATTTTGGTTTTCTCCGAGGGTTTATGCCCTCGTTAAAAATTATTTTTCTACTAATGACTGGAATCGCCAACAAATCTCTTGCAATTGCTCGTAACGTGGAAAATTTAAAGTTACAATTTCAATAAGCGAGAACATTAATATTCATGGTTGTTGGGAGAATTTTTTTCTCCAAATACATATCTAGCTCATATTTCATTTGTGTGCTCATTTATTCATCGCTCTCACAAAAAACTAGTAAAGTCTGCTGGATAGATAATACTCATTGATCAAAGAATATTTGTGTCACTCGTGGTTAGTGGGGCATTAAATATATCATTTGTGTATTCTTTCAACAAATGATAAAACTTTTGACGCACTTCATCTAACTTTGTTTTCCATTCACTTGGATAGAAACGTGTAAAATAATATTGAACCAACTTCAATTTACTCCTCGAATTTAGAATACAAACAACAACCATCAAAATATGTGCATCTAACCAATATTTTTCAAACTTTGACATCATTAAAATTGTCATATCTTGGATCTTTTCAATGTGAGACTCTATTGAAGTAGCGAAAGTCAGTTTAATCTCACATATTTTAGCAAAACATATATTGGACGTAGGATATTTTGTTGAAGAAAATAGCTCAGTCGCATTGAAACATACTTCTTGGGAAAGATCTCATCCATTATCGTTTGGCTCGTGTTTGTATTGTCTATCCCAAAGAGAGCATCAACAAAAATCCAACTTATATTGTAAAGCAGTTCTTAACATGAAAAAGTTGAATTCCATCGAGTTGGACAATCAAGAGACAATTTATTACCCATGTGAATTCCAAGTGTTCTTGCATTATCTTCAAATTCCTCCATACTTCTAGGCGAATCCAACCAATACACGACACTGTCACGCACTTTCTATATTGACGACTTAATCACATCTAACCCATCTTTCACAATCAAATTCAAAATATGTGCACAACAACGCATATAAACATATTCACCGTTAGATAATAAATGTCTTTTGTGCAACATACGAACCACATCTTGAACCATTACATCATTTGTAGAGCAATTGTCAACGGTGATGGTTGACAATTTGAAGTCCAAATTTCATTCCAACAATGTATTCGTTAACACATTGACCAAAGTTTCGCTTTTATGTGGACATGATACGTAGATAAATATCAATAAAAAACTTTGCAACACCCATTATCGTTGATAAAATGTGCTGTTACAACCATATACCCTTTCCGTTGGTATGTGCAAGTCCACATGTCAATGGTGATAGCGATTCTTGATTCATTTCTTTCTAACAAAAACTTCACTCTAGCTTTTTCAGCCTCATAAATCTTTAACACGTCTTTTTTGTTGTGTTTTTTAAATGAAATTGCATCGGTTTTTGACGAACATATTCAAGTAAATCTCTAAACTTGATGTGTTCTACCAAAGAAAGTGGATAGTCATGGAAAATGATCATCATTGCAACATGTCTTCGAAATTCTTCATCAGTAAATGAATTAGCCTCAAAAACTTATTTTTCCTTCAACAAATCTACGTTTTGTACTTTTTTCATCTTCCATGATGTTTAAACAGATGAGAAGTTCCATTGATCGAAGAACCACCCAAATATTTACCACAATAATTACATTTAGCTTTAGGAATCACTTCAATACTCTGCTTAGTGAAATGCTCCCAAATTATACTTCTATATTTTTTTGGAGTAGTATTTTCACTAATCTATTCTCTTTCATTTTTAACACGATTCAAATGTACTCTAACAGATTATATTGTGTTATCAAAACAATCTAGGAACTCTTCTATAGTAGCTGCCCTTACAGTTTCTTCAGTTTTACTTATTTGACTAAAACATATAAAATAGCAAATACGTCAAGTGGAAAATCTTGATCATACACTCTAATTATTCTAAAAAATAATACTAATTTAAACTGACAAACCTATAAGTACAGTAAACAAAAACAAGTTTGGATACATATTAAAATCACAAATACAAGTGATTCCATTCTACTCTCTTACTCTCAAAATCACAAAGTTTAGAATGAATTGTTGTGAACTTTGACTATAAATACTAGAAATTCCATGATCATCAATAACATTTAGTTATGAATTGTCAACCTCTGTCAAATCGTCTTCTCCACTCACATTAGCGCTTCTTCTCTTGAGGTAATCTATGATGCGAATCTAGGTTTTTGCATGCTTTACGAATTGAATTCCATGATGATTTAGGATGGATAGAGTATTAACTATTAAGAAATTGTTATTATAATGTATATGAATGAGAAGGAAGGTTAAATATTGGAATGCCTAATTTGGTTATAACTTCAATTCGTGGAAGTGTTCGAGATATGACTATTGGTAAAACAAAAACTAATGAGAAAGAAGATCGTGCAATTGTAGAGCAGGTTTGTTAGGTTTTATTAATAGGCTATGAATGGTGATCTTTATGTTTAACACTTGACGAAGAAACTTGTTTAAAAAAAACCAGGAATTGTTTTGTTAATTCCAGATCGGATGATCACATTTAGAAACTGAACTTAGTGCAACACATATTCATAGATTCAGATTGTTTCTCATTATGTTCTGGATACAAAACTAGGAACTGTTTTCAAATAAGCCCTAACCACAACTAGATTCAAAAACAAGACCACATAATGATTTTTAGATCTTTTAGATAAATATCATCCTATTCTTTATGTAGAACAAGATGAAAACAAATTATTTGTAATACAATCAATTACTTGTTTCATTTCTAAAGTCATATTTAGGAAACATACCAATCACTAGAACAAGATGCGACTATACCCAATAGCTAATAAAAAAATCAACAGAACAGAAAAGTTGAATCCAATACCAAAAACTTAATATCATTTGTCTAATCCAACATAACATATGATAATCCATGGAGTGAAACATAGATCATTTAAGCAAATAATCAAGAGCTCTAAATTTCATTAAAAAAAACCTAACAAATTCAATTACTCATTCATAATGTCAATCTTTATATGAAACATTAAACAATCTTTGCTAACATTGTTGTGAGGTCAATACCCAATGAGAGAGGCTTGCATCAATCGCAACTTCTTGCATCAATATTATATCAAATAGATGCACTTACTTGGATTAGAGATAACTATAGACGTCGGAGGCCTGGACTGAGTTTCAGTATTAGAGATAGCGATAACCGTCGGAGGCCTTAATTGGATTTCATGATTAAAGATAGCTTGTTGTGAGGCCAATACATTGACTGTTGATGGGAAACACACCGTTGACAGTAAACTCTCTAAGAAGAGATTCAGACTGCTTCTTTGGGTGGCGGATGGAGGGAACCAGAGTTCTAGACAGTTTCTTTGGGTGGCAGACGTAGGGCGTCCGACGGAGAGAACTAGAGGAGACAACCAAAGTTTAGAAGAGGGAAGTAGATTTACAAATTTATTTTCGGTTCGGTTATAGACTGAATTTATTAATTTGGGTACGATTGGTTTTGCCGCAATTTCGACCCGAAACCAAAAATCAAATAAACTATCCGAACCATTGGTTCGGTTCCTTCGGATACCCAAACCGTCGGTTCCATTTTTCCATGCCTACAAGTGGGTATTCAAGTTGAAGCATCAAGAGAATAGCTCACAACCTCGATACAAAGCAAAACTAGTTGTGAAGGGCTTTGGTCAAAAAAATGGATTGATTTTGAAAATATATTATCATCGGTTGTGAAGAGGTCATCCATTAAAGTTGTGTTGGCATTAACGTCTAATCAAAATTTGGAAATTGAACAACTTGATGTGAAGACTGTATTTCTCCATGTTGACTTGGAGGAATAAATCTATATGGAACAACCCGAGGGTTTTAAAGTTTAAGGTAAATAAGATCTTGTTTGCAGGTTGAGGAAAAGCCTATACGGGCTCAAGCAAGCACCTAGACAATGATATAGGAAATTCGACTCCTTCATGAAAACAAATGGGTACAGTAAGACTACTTCTGATTATTGGAATTTCTACAATAAATGGGTAGATCACTAATATAGTTCTTTATCCACAATTATGCTATTTACTTTAATGGAAAAATTTTACTCTAATAATATAGAAAAAATCCCTGGGATCAGTACAAATATAAAGAATAAGTACGATTTAAAAAGTTTTTCTTATGTATAACTACAAAGTAACAAAACTGAGTAGATCATTTGTCAATCATTCATTGAATGATAAATTACTACAAGTGAGGGGGATACGCGATTTAAATAACGGAAAATCCAATATTAAATTTGATTGGGTCCATGAATATAAGAAATAGTGAGAATCCTTGATCTCTCTCAATATCATGATCAAGAGTGTAATACTCTTTGTAGTAGTGGTACTTATATATCGTATTACCAATTGAAATATGGTCGAAATTCAAAATCTCTATTTTATGGGGCTTTTTCCTATACCTATGAATTCCGTTAGACCCAGAAATGATACTTTGGGTCTTCCAATATTAATAGGTTGATTGTTTCGCTCTTATATCTTCTAAAATGAAAAAAGATCTCTGAGAGTTATTTCCTGAAAAGTGTAGCATGTCTGAATCTAACGGGGGTTTGCGGTGGTGGATGAACTGGATCGAAAAAATGAGGGATTCTAGTTGTAAGATGTCTAATGAAACCATCCCTGGAATTGAGATCTTATTCAAAGAGAAAGATCTCAAATATCTGGAGTTTCTTTTTGTATATTATATGGATGCTCCTATTCGCAAAGTGTTAGGATCTAGATCGCCGCTGGAGAACCGGGGGTTGGATCGGTTAGCGGTTCTCACTCGAAGGGTGGTGGTTAATCTGGTTAGAGATTAACACCGGGGTTTCAATACTACACAACCTGTCACAAACCCTTGAACTAAGTTCAAGCGCGGAAGAGGTTTGCTTTCAGATTGAAGCGGCACACTTGTATGATAGGCAGAATTGGTATTGTATAATGAAGATTTGAGATTTGATGGGTCGATTTCGGTAATCTATAAACTTGGCGTGAATAGTGTGGAGTCGGTTTAGATCGGTGTGGTTCAGTTAATCGGTTAGACAATGGAGCCGGCAGAAAGTAAATAACAAGACAGATTTTATGGATGTTCGGAGATAAAACTCCTACGTCACCCCTTCCTCTCGAAACCACGAGAAGGATATTCACTAAGGAATACAAGTACAAACCGATCGAGACTTATTTCCTGCTCGATAACACTCTTACACAAAGACCATGATTAGAAATTGTTTGATCGTCTTTCTCTAAGGAAGAGGCAAAATAGAATCAACTTGAATTCAGGACCACTATTCGAAATCTTAGTGAAACACTGGAAGACAGATATTCCTTTCTCATTATTAGACAATCACTTATTCACAAATCTCGTGTAGGGCTAATCGTTTTCATTTCCCATTTCATGTAAAATCCTTTTCGATCCGCTTATCCTTATCCCCCTCTAAGGGTATTTTAGTGATAGGTTCTATAGGAACTAGACTATCTTATTTGGTTAAATGTCTGGTGAAAACTCCCATGTTCCTTTCATTATAGTATTTCTGAACAAGTTCTTGGATAACAAGCCTAAATATTTTCTTATTGATGATATCAATATTGATGATAATGACGATATTAATGTTAGTGACGATATAGATCGTGATACGGAGTTGGAGCTGCTAACTATATGAATGCGCTAACTATGGATATTGTGTTAGAAATAAACTATTTTATATCACCATTCAATCAGAATTAACAAAAACAATGTCTCTTTGTATAATATGGATTCAAACATTCATGATCTGGATGTGAATTAGTCGAATTACTTATCCCTCGGTCTATTAGTGGAACATTTCTCACAATTTTCATCAAGATATACAAGGTTGATGATCATGTTATTTTTCTACTCTATGTTGATGATATGTTGATTATTGGCAAGATATTGCAAAATTTGAGAAGCTCAAAGAGCATTTGAACAAGTCTTTTGCGATGAAGGATTTGAGTTCAATGAATCATATCCTAGGCATGAAAATCACAAGAGATAGAAAGAATATAACACTTTAACTAACGCAGGAGAAGTACTTGAGAGGTTTGCAATGAAAAATGCAAAATCGGTTTCAGTTCCACTTGCAGGTCATTTCAAGTTGAGTTCTAAACAATGTCCTATAAGTGAGAAAGAGAAAGATGAGATGAAAAATGTACCTTATACCTCCGCAGTTGGTAGTTTTATGTATGCCATGATTGTACCAAACTAGACATAACACACGCAGTTGGTGTTGTTAGTCGGTATCTCTCCAACCCGGGAGAAGAACATTGGTTGGCTCTTAAGTAGATTCTCAAATATCTTCGAGCCTTTTCAAAAGTACGTTTATGCTTCGGAAGTGATACTTCTGATTTGGAAAGTTTTACAGATTTTGATATATCAGGTGATGTTGATTCAAGAAAATCCATATCAGGTTTTTTTGTTACCTTTGTAGGCAGTGCTGTTTCGTGGCAGTCAATGTTACAAAAGTGTGTTGTTTTGTCTACTATAGAAGTTGAGGATATTGTAGCTACTGAGTCATGTAAAGAAGTGTTATGGATGAAGAAGTTCTATAGGAGTTAGGACAAAAGCAAGAGAAGTTCACTTTATTTTGCGACGGTCAAAGTGCCATTCATCTCTCGAAGAATTCGGCTTTTCATTCGAGATCCAAACACATCGACATGAGTATCTCACTGGATACGTGATGTGTTTGAGGCAAAAGAGCTGAACTTGGAGAAGATTCATACAAGTGAGAATGATGCAGATATGTTTACGAAGTCCTTATCTAAGGACAAGTTTGAAGATTGTCGGGAGAGAGCGAGTTTATTAGAGCCCACGAAGTTGTGCTGACGGGTGAGATTTTTGTTGGGGTCAGCTCAAATTATTTTGGGCTTGACCGAAAATAAAGCCCATTAGGGCATTTAATTAATTAACAAAAAAAACAATTTTTTGTTCTTCTTCTCCTTGGCGGTTGGAATTGATTTAACGAGGCAAGAACACCAACCATTCTTTTGTTCTTCTCCGATTAGCGACTTTAAGCCACAAACAATTTCTTTTGCCTTTGTTTTTGGCTAGCCATCTTTGATGATGATGATGATATATGTTGTAATGATAAGTTAGGATGAGGTTATTTAATGATTTTTATTAGATTATCTCTAGGCTTTTATTAGACAACATTTGTATACCCATTGATATAATGAATGATTTAAGTGGCCTAAGGATCCCGCGGTTTTACCTAAATTGGGTTTTTCACGTAAAATATCGCTGTCTTGTTCTTTGACTGTTTGAAAAACTATTTTGTTCAATTGAATTGGCTGCCCATTTGGTTCTACAAAAGAAAAAAAAAATTGTAACTTGTCTATTTGAATTTATAAAAATGTGTTTTTATTCGGTTTTCTCTGACATATATTTATATTTAAATCATGACATCTTTATTATATAATATGTTTATTATTTTGGGCTTTTCATATGAAACATATTTATAGATACGGTTGGAATGTTACGACACTTATTGTATCATATATGATGTTATGTTTCAATGTACCAAAGCTCTAGACATGGTCATTTCTACAACAATAACAAGTGTCACACTAATTGATCGGATCAAGTGTTAGTTTCAAATAACATTGGTACATAACATTGGTACATGTTAAGTAATATATATATATATATATATATAAAAGTTGAATGTTAAGAGTTAATGCAAAAAATTAAAACTTAACTTAGTAAAGATAGATGAAGAGTATATAATGGTGTAAATTGTATCAACAATTTGTCTAAGCTAGTTAAATTGGTTATACGTAACTTGTCTAAGATTCCCCACATTTTACTGTGATTGTTACTATCATACTTTTTTAAAAACAATTATATATAACTAATACGACAAAATATCATCTTTTTTTAAACAATTATGTATAACTAATACGACAAAATATCATCAATTTTTAAACAATTATATTGTATAAATAATACGACAAAATATCATCATTTTTAAACAATTTTGTATAACTAATACGACAAGAATATTACAACATAAATGCTCTTTCTATAGTTATTTTTTAAACCTCCAATAAATTAGTTAAGCGCATTCAATATATGAACCATTAAATAATTTTATTGACGTAAATGCTCTTTAATCTTGACGAGAATACTCTTTATTAGTTGTTGTCGTATTTTTTTTAAACTCCCTAGCTTAAATAAAATGATTATGCATAACTAATATGCTTAAGTTTACATAATTTCAAACAATAATATTTCTGTACTAAGTTGTCTGTAAGAGTTATTGAGTTGTAAGGGAAATGACCCAATAACATTTATTTATTTTTTCCTTCAAAATTTAAATTAGTATAGTCAACATAAAGTAAAGTTTGAATTTAAAGGGGTATTCATCCTTTACAACTGAGGGTAAGTTTGAATAATGGAGAAATATGTATAATTATCAAAATGGAAGTTTAATTAAAGTTGAAGAATTATGGATGATGTGAAATTCAATTACCTTATCTATGTAAAATTATTTGCTGGTAAATTTAGTATATTAATTAATTATTAAATAACGGTCATTTTTTTTATACTTTACAGATTTTTTTTGCTTATACAAACAAGTGCTCTCCAATATATAATATGCATTAGAGAGCTAGAAAATTATGTGGTTTAGTTTGTGATAAAAACTTGAAGTTGTTGATTTAGATCAAATCAATTATTCCATGGCCACCACCACTTTCAAAACCGACTCCCCAGCACCGATTCGTCACAATCCCACCACGTGCTCAATCTGCTTGAACCAAGTGGTAGTTAGTGTAGGCCGAGGCACAGCCAGGCTCGCTTGTGGCCACGTTTTTCATCTCAGTAATCTTTATGTTCTTCATTTTTTTTATAGTGTACCTTATGACTAAATTAATATCAAAACCCAAAATGAAAATATTTGTAGTGCCCAAATTGTTGTTATGAGTGTGGAATCTTGTGATAAATTGATTTATTTTTACATATTTTTTTTTTTTACAGATTGTATTGGATCGAAATTCAACTCTCAAGGTTCAATGACTTGTCCCAATTGCTTATTCACTGAGTGTGGATTATGGTCATCTAGTTTTCATGCTCAACCTGACAACCATGCTCAATCTGACAACAATATTCAAGAGGTGAGAAAAGAAAACATTTATTGGTTTATATATATATATATATATATATATTTATAAGTTTTAACTCAATTTAAAAAGTAAATATTTAAAAACACATTACATG